>NC_091951.1:37106487-37319664 GCF_031021105.1 Erythrolamprus reginae | reverse complement strand
TTTGTTCGCTGAACTTTCACAGTTACAATGGCAGATATACATCTGGCCCACAAATTAGTGGGTTCTGCCAACTGGTGCACATTTCTGATGGTTTTAGCATCCCACACTCGGGATCCCCATTCATGTCAGATTAATCTCATTGATTTCTTTGACTATGTCACAAAGGTGTTGGATGAAGGTGGTGCCGTGGATATTGCCTATCTGCACAAGCCTTTGTGTTCCATATAAAGAGCTGATAGATAAATTAGTAAAGATTGGACTTAATCCCTGGATAGTTCAGTGGATTTGCAGCTGGCTGAACCATAGACATCAGAGAGTTATTGTTCATGGCGAGTATTCTGAGCAGAGACAGGTTACAAGCGGTGTGTCACAAGGGTCTATTCTGGGTCCTATTCTTTTCAATATGTATGTGAGTGACATAGGGGAAGGTTTGGTAGGGTAGGTTTGCCTATTTGCCGATGACTGTAAAGTGTGCAATAGGGTTGATATTCCTGGAGGTGTCTGTAATATGGCAAATGATTTAGCTTTTCTAGATAAGTGGTCAAAGCACTGGAAACTGCAGTTTAATGTTTCCAAATGTAAAATAATGCACTTGGGCAAAAGGAATCCTCAATCTGAGTATTGTATTGGCAGTTCTGTGTTAGAAAAAACTTCAAAAGAGAAGGATTTAGGTGTAGTGATTTCTGACAGTCTCAAAATGTGTGAACAGTGCGATCAAGTGGTAGGGAAAGCAAGTGGAATGCTTGGCTGCATAGCTAGAGGTATAACAAGCAGGAAGAGTGGATTATGATCCCCCTATATAGAGCGCTGGTGAGACCACATTTGAAATACTGTGTTCAGTTCTGGAGACCTCACCCACAAAACGGGTCCAAAGACGGGCTACAAAAATGGTGGAAAGTCTTAAGCGTAAAACCTATCAGGAAAGACTACATAAACTCAATCTGTATAGTCTGGAGGACAGAAGGGAAAGGGGGGACATGATCGAAACATTTAAATATGTTAAAGGGTTAAATAAAGTTCAGGAGGCAAGTGTTTTTAATAGGAAATTGAACACAAGAACAAGGGGTCACAATCTGAGGGTAGTTGGGAGAAAGATCAGAAGCAATGTGAGAAAATATTATTTTACTGAAAGAGTAGTAGATGCTTGGAACAAACATCCAGCAGACATGATTGGTAAATCCACAGTAACTGAATTTAAACATGCCTGG
This sequence comes from Erythrolamprus reginae, assembly GCF_031021105.1. Classification (NCBI taxonomy): domain Eukaryota; kingdom Metazoa; phylum Chordata; class Lepidosauria; order Squamata; family Dipsadidae; genus Erythrolamprus; species Erythrolamprus reginae. Next base: position 37,318,456 of record NC_091951.1, on the reverse strand, counting down.
GATAAACATATATCCATCCTAAGATAAGATACAGGAAACAGTGTAAGGGCAGACTAGATGGACCATGAGGTCTTTTTCTGCCGTCAGTCTTCTATGTTTCTTTGTTTCTCTGTATGGGTACATCTAAAATTGTATAATCCATCCCCAGCATTTCTAGATATATTTCATAATAGCCCTTTACAGTGTTAAGAATTTGTTCTTACAAAATAATTTACTAATAATTAGTAACTCCGAGTTTTCGGAGAGGGGCGGCATACAAATCTAGTATATAATAATAATAATGATAATAATTATAATAATAATTATTATTATTATCATTATCATTATCATTATTTCATCAAAACATAAAATACAGAGGTGCAAAGAAAAAATAAAATAATGGAAAAACGGGAGGAAACTTTCATTTATTTCAAGTTCAAGACAGGGAACTTTCATTTTTTTCAAGTTCTTTATTCACTAAAAGAAAACTCTCGTTTTATCTTTATATTCTCTTTAACAATCTTCTGTATTAAGATATGAATCCTACTCCAATATTTCTTTGCCACATGTCCACCATAAATGATAAAATCTGTCCTTTACATTTCCAACATTCCAGGTGCCTTTATACATTCCTGGGAATTTCTTCCATATTAGAAAGCAATGTCATAAACCATCTGGTATCGAGCTTCCTGCCTAAGCAGGGGATTGGAGGTGGAACTTCTCAAGGGTCCATTCCAAGTCTATAATTCTATTATATTCTTCCTATGTTCAAGCATTATATCACATCCAAAGACTTTGCTCACTGATTATGTAAGTTCAATATCAGGGTTCCAAGTAACACTGTGAAGATTGGACTTAATCCCTGGATAGTTCGATGGATTTGCAGCTGGCTGAAGCGTAGACATCAGAGAGTTATTTTTAATGGCGAGTATTCTGAGCAGAGACAGGTTACAAGCAGTGTGCCAGAAGGGTCTGTTCTGGGTCCTATTCTTTTTAATATGTTTGTGAGTGACATAGGGGAAGGTTTGGTAGGGAAGGTTTGCCTATTTGCCGATGACTCTAAAGTGTGCAATAGGGTTGATATTCCTGGAGGTGTCTGTAATATGGTAAATGATTTAGCTTTACTAGATAAATGGTCAAAGCAATGGAAACTGCAGTTTAATGTTTCCAAATGTAAAATAATGCACTTGGGGAAAAGGAATCCTCAATCTGAGTATTGTATTGGCAGTTCTTTATTAGCAAAAACTTCAGAAGAAAAGGATTTAGGGGTAGTGATTTCTGACAGTCTCAAAATGGGTGAGCAGTGTGGTCGGGGCAATAGGAAAAGCAAGTAGGATGCTTGGCTGCATAGCTAGAGGTATAACAAGCAGGAAGAGGGAGATTATGATCCCGCTATATAGAGTGCTGGTGAGACCACATTTGGAATACTGTGTTCAGTTCTGGAGACCTCACCTACAAAAAGATATTGACAAAATTGAACGGGTCCAAAGACGGGTTACAAGAATGGTGGAAGGTCTTAAGCATAAAACGTATCAGGAAAGACTTCATGAATTCAATCTATATAGTCTGGAGGACAGAAGGAAAAGGGGGGACATGATCGAAACATTTAAATATGTTAAAGGGTTAAATAAGGTCCAGGAGGGAAGTGTTTTCAATAGGAAAGTGAACACAAGAACAAGGGGACACAATCTGAAGTTAGTTGGGGGAAAGATCAAAAGCAACATGAGAAAATATGATTTTACTGAAAGAGTAGTAGATCCTTGGAACAAACTTCCAGCAGACGTGGTAGTAACTGAATTTAAATATGCCTGGGATAAACAAATATCCATCCTAAGATAAAATACAAAAAATAGTATAAGGGCAGACTAGATGGATCATGAGGTCTTTTTCTGCCGTCAGTCTTCTATGTTTCTATGTTTCTAACCAATGAAGACTCGAAGGGAGGCAATTTCTCAAAGTTTCAATTTATTGGAGATATCATATTGGCACATCTGGAAAAACCCCATTCGGAAAGCTTTTGATTTTCCCCATGCAAAGGAAAGTCCATCCCTTGCACCCAGGGCCGCCGATAGACCGGTAGTACTGTGAGTCCCGTACCGGGCCCGGCAAAATTGACCAATTAGAGGGGCCCGCAGTCAGCAGCTCCTTGCACATGCGCAGACTGTCACCTCAGCAAAGAAAAAGGCCGGGTCTTTTACTTTGCTGAGGCAGCAGGCAGCCCGCAAAACAGGGAGGGTACAGTCTGCGCATGTGCAAGGAGCTGCTAATTTGGCGCCAGAAGGCCGGGGCCCCTAATTGTTCAAAAAGTTGTGAGAAGAGGAAGCTGAGCTTCCTTCTTAGCGCCTTCCAAGTTTTCCGGCAACTGCAGCGCCCCGCCCGGCTGGAGCTTCCCTGGTGGCTGCAGCAGGTGAGCTTTGGGGCTGGTGGGAGGGTAGCGGCAGCGGAAGGGCGGTGCGCAGCGGGAGGGTGATGGCGGCGGCAGCGACAGCCGCAGCAGGTAGTAGCCCCCCTCTCCCGCCTCTCTCCCTCTCTCTTTCTCTCAGCAGTTGTAGGCAGCGGGTAGTAGCCGTGGGGCAGCGGAAGAGTGGTCAGCTGTGAGGCGGAGCTCCGTCAGTGCTCCGTTCTGGAGCTCCGCCTCACAGCTGACGACCTTGCCGCCGCCGAGAGAAAGAGAGAGGGAGAGAGGGGGGAGAGAAAGAGAAAGCAAGAGAGGGAGAGAGAGAAAGAGAGAGGGGAGAGAGAGAAAGAGAGAGGGAGAGAGGGGGGAGAGAAAGAGATAGCAAGAGAGGGAGAGAGAGAGAGGGAGAGAGGGGGGAGAGAGAGAAAGAGAGGGAGAGGGAGAAAGAGAGAGAGGGGGAAAAACAGAGAGAAAGAGATAGCAAGAGAGGGAGAGAGAGAAAGAGAGAGGGAGAGAGGGGGGAGAGAAAGAGATAGCAAGAGAGGGAGAGAGGGGGGAGAGAGAGAAAGAGAGGGAGAGAGAGAAAGAGAGAGGGAGAGGGGGGGAGAGAAAGAGAAAGCAAGAGAGGGAGAGAGAGAAAGAGAGAGGGAGAGAGAGGGAGAGAGGGGGAGAGAAAGAGATAGCAAGAGAGGGAGAGAGAGAAAGAGAGAGGGAGAGAGGGGGGAGAGAGAGAAAGAGAGGGAGAGGGAGAAAGAGAGAGGGAGAGAGGGGGAAAAACAGAGAGAAAGAGATAGCAAGAGAGGGAGAGAGAGAAAGAGAGAGGGAGAGAGGGGGGAGAGAAAGAGATAGCAAGAGAGGGAGAGAGGGGGGAGAGAGAGAGAAAGAGAGGGAGAGAGAGAAAGAGAGAGGGAGAGGGGGGGAGAGAAAGAGATAGCAAGAGAGGGAGAGAGGGAGAGAGGGGGGAGAGAAAGAGATAGCAAGAGAGGGAGAGAGAGAAAGAGAGGGAGAGGGGGAAGAGATAGCAAGAGAGGGAGAGAGAGAAAGAGAGGGAAAGGGGGGAGAGAGGGGGGAGAGAAAGAGAGAGAAAGAGAGGGAGAGAGAGAATGAGAGAGGGAGAGGGGGGAGAGATAGCAAGAGAGGGGGGAGAGAAAGAGATAGCAAGAGAGGGAGAGAGAGAAAGAGAGAGGGAGAGGGAGAGGGGGGAGAGATAGCAAGAGAGGGAGAGAGAGAAAGAGAGGGAAAGGGGGGAGAGGGGGAGAGAAAGAGAGAGAAAGAGAGGGAGAGAGAGAAAGAGAGAGGGGGAGGGGGGGGAGATAGCAAGAGAGGGAGAGAGAGAAAGAGAGAGGGAAAGGGGTGGAGAGGGGGGAGAGAAAGAGAGAGAAAGAGAGAGGGAGAGAGAGAGAGGAGATAAAGGAGGAGGAGAGATAGAAAGGAAGAGAGAGAAAGAAAGAGGAATAGAAAGAGAGAGAGTGAGAGATGCTCAGTGAGCCTTTCTTTGAAGTTGCCTTTCTTTCTTTCTTTCTTTCTTTCTTTCTTTCTTTCTTTCTCTCTTTCTTTTTCTCTCTTGCTCTTTCATTCTTTTTTCTTTCTCTTGCTTTCTTTCTTTCTCTTGCTTTCTCTCCTTCCTTCCCTCCTTCCATTTCTTTCATTCCCCCTCTCTATTTTTATTTCTCTTTCATTCTCTTTCTTTCTTTCTTTCTTTCTCTCTCTCTTTCTTGCTTTCTTTCTTGCTCTTTTTCTTTCTCTCTTTTACCTTCCCTTCCTCTATTTCTTCTTTTCTTTCTCCTTCCTACCTTCTTCCCTCCCTCCCTTCCTCTTCCTCTCTTACTCTCCCCTTTCATAAGTTTCCTTGCTTCCTTCCTCTGTTCCTGTTCCTTCCCCCTTTCTTTCTTTCTTTCTTTCCTTCCTTCCTTCCCTCCCTCCACTTCTTGCTTTCCTTTTCCTTCCTCCCTTCTTTCCTCCCTCATTCCCTTCTTTCACTCCTTCCTCTCTTACTCTCCCCTTTCACACCTTTCCTTGCTTGCTTTGCACCCTTCCTCTGTTCCTGTCCCTTCCCTCTTTCCTTCCTTCCTTCCCACCGTCCATTCATTCACCCATTCCTCTCTTGATCGCCCCTTTTACCATTCCTCCCTCCCTCCCTCCTTCCTTCATAGCTCGCCCTCGACTTTCTTCCCTTCCTTCCAGATGGGAATGCCCCCTCAAGACACCTGCCTGACTGCTGGTACCCTGCTTTTTCTCTCCCCTCGTCCTTTCCAGCTCCTCGCGTTTGCTGGCTGGGGAATTCTGGGAGTTGAAGTCCAGATATCTTCAAGTTGCCAAGGTTGGGAAACACTGGCCTATGGGACCGCCTCGCTTGGCGTGAAGCGGGAAATGATCCCCGGGGGATGGAGTGGCTTGGCGACTTAAAATAGTTTTAAAATGGTGGGGGGGGAGGGCTGACACTTAGGCTATATGGGGCCCCAAAATTCCTTATGGTGGCCCTGACTGTGGCCATGGCTTATGCAGGACGCCCTGCATTTTCTTTCAACATCTTTCAGTGCAAATTGGGTGCTCTGGGGTGGAGCTCCATTTTTGCTACCCCAAAGCATTCCCCCAACCCCCATCCGGGCAGCAGCCCATCCCTGATTCTCTGCCTCCCAAATCCCAGCTGATCGGGAAGAAATGGGGATTTTGTAGTATCCTTCCCCTGGAATGGGGAGGGAATAGAGATTTTACGGTAACCTTCCCCTGCCCTGCCACCAAGCCACTCCCACCAAGCTACGCCATGCCCACTGAGCCACATCCCATAGAACTTCTAGTAAAAAAAATTTTGAATCCCACCACTGATCCCTCCTGATAAAGGGGTCCTAGGGAGCTGATTATTTCGGTAGCCCGAGAAACCTTTTTGGAAAAACTCAGAAATCCCCAGGTAATATTGCAACAACCTCTTTCCTTGCAAGCCCCCATCAACGTTGTCGTTTTAAAGCATTCAAATGACGCAGATGCGTGCAAACATCCTTTCATCGGAAAGAGATAATCAAGCTGACGCTTCTGGACATTACCTTAAAATTTTCTCAGTCGGGTCTCCTGCACCATTTTGTTTTGGGGGCCCTGCCAACTACTGCCATAGCAACTATCTCTCCTGGTTGCCAGCGGTTTCGTCAAGTCACATTCCCTTGTTGCCATGGCAGTGGAATGACTTCAGGGACAGGAATAAGTTCCATCATCGTTTGATGGGAACAGGATGCAGTCGCTGATGGAGAGATTAGGGTATCGAATATGAGCAAGAAGTTTCCTCTTTGCATCCTAAATGTGTGTTATGCAGATTTTTTTTTTTTTTTTTAAATCATCTTTGGTGTGCCCTCTAAAGCTGTCATGGGCAATGGGCGCGCCTGTCGGCACAAAATTTCGCTTCTGTGCAATCTTGTGTACGTATCTCCAAAATCGCTACCAGAGCAGAGCACCTTACCATTCTGGTAGCAGGACATCTCTGATTATATCTTTGTATACAGTGGTACCTCTACCTAAGAACACCTCTACTTACAAACTTTTCTAGATAGGAACCGGGTGTTCAAGATTTTTTTTGCCTCTTCTCAAGAACCATTTTCCACTTACAAACACGAGCCTCCGAAACTGTAACCGGAAAAGGCAGGGAGGAGCCTCTGTGGGGCCTCTCTAGAAATCTCCTGGGAGGAAACAGGGCCGGAAAAGGCAGGGAGGAGCCTCTGTGGGGCCTCTCTAGGAATCTCCTGGGAGGAAACAGGGTTGGAAAAGGCATGGAGAAGCCTCCACGGGGCCTCTCTAGGAACCTCCTGGGAGGAAACAGGGCCAGAAAAGGCAGGGAGGAGCCACCGTGGGGCCTGTCTAGGAATCTCCTGGGAGGAAACAGGGTTGGAAAAGGCAGGGAGGAGCCTCCGTGGGGCCTCTCTAGGAATCTCCTGGGAGGAAACAGGGCCTCCACCCTCCCTGTGGTTTCCCCCAATTACATAAATTATTTGCTTTTAAATTGATTCCTATGGGAAAAATTGCTTCTTCTTACAAACATTTCTACTTAAGAACCTGGTCACTGAATGAATTAAGTTTGTAAGTAGAGGTACCACTGTACTACCAATATGTACTTGACAAAATTAAACAAACAAAGTGATGAGGGCGTGAGTGATGTAACATAGAAACATAGAAGTCTGACGGCAGATAAAGACCTCATGGTCCATCTAGTCTGCCCTTATACTATTTTCTGTATTTTATCTTAGGATGGATACAGTATATGTTTATCCCAGGCATGTTTAAATTCAGTTACTGTAACAATGTAAGGATAGACTCCTTGTCCAAATAACAACCAGATTATTCCTGGTTCAGTCTGGTTCTTAGAACTGATAGCACCAGTGGCAGGAGGCTCCGCCTACCCACCCAGAACACTTCTGCGCATACACAAAAGTGTCACACATGCATGTTTGTGCACGCACACGTGAACTGGTAGTAAAAGGTTTTAGAACCCACTGCTACATATGCCCCTTTTAATTAGAATTTAATTTCTGAATACGTATAATGCATTGAGTTTTACCGTTTGGGGAATTCCTGTGCAATGAAAAAAAATAATAATAATAGCAAGAACAGCTACAAATATGTGGGATGAAATTCAGCTGTCTGTTTGGGTGACCAGAACGTGATACTAGAATTTTGTAATTCCGTTTTGTCTCTCGCATTCTATTTTGGTCACAGTTAAAGAAGCAGAGGCGGCTATTTTTAGTGTTCCTTGTCAATTTCAGCTATTCTGTGATTTAAGATTTGAGAGACGTCTTTGCAATCCGGAGTTTCGTGCCACTTAGAAACATAGAAACATAGAAGTCTGACAGCAGAAAAAGACCTCATGGCCCATCGAGTCTGCCCTTATACTATTTTCTGTATTTTATCTTAGGATGGATATATGTTTATCCCAGGCATGTTTAAATTCAGTTACTGTGGATTTATCTACCACGTCTGCTGGAAGTTTGTTCCAAGGATCTACTACTCTTTCAGTAAAATAATATTTTCTCATGTTGCTCTTGATCTTTCCCCCAACTAACTTCAGATTGTGTCCCCTTGTTCTTGTGTATACTTTCCTATTAAAAACACTTTCCTCCTGGACCTTATTTAACCCTTTAATATATTTAAATGTTTCGATCATGTCCCCCCTTTTCCTTCTGTCCTCCAGACTATACAGATTGAGTTCATTAAGTCTTTCCTGATATGTTTTATGCTTAAGGCCTTCCACCATTCTTGTAGCCCGTCTTTGGACCCGTTCAATTTTGTCAATATCTTTTTGTAGGTGAGGTCTCCAGAACTGAACACAGTATTCCAAATGTGGTCTCACCAGCATTCTATATAGCGGGATCATAATCTCCCTCTTCCTGCTTGTTATACCTCTAGCTATGCAGCCAAGCATCCTACTTGCTTTCCCTACCGCCTGACTGCACTGTTCACCCATTTTGAGACTGTCAGAAATCACTACCCCTAAATCCTTTTCTTTTGAAGTATTTGCTAACACAGAACTGCCAATACAATACTCAGATTGAGGATTCCTTTTCCCCAAGTGCATTATTTTACATTTGGAAACATTAAACTGCAGTTTCCATTGCTTTGACCATTTATCTAGTAAAGCTAAATCATTTACCATATTACAGACGCCTCCAGGAATATCAACCCTATTGCACACTTTAGAGTCATCGGCAAATAGGCAAACCTTCCCTACCAAACCTTCCCCTATGTCACTCACAAACATATTAAAAAGAATAGGACCCAGAACAGACCCTTGTGGCACACTGCTTGTAACCTGACTCTGCTCAGAATACTCGCCATTAACAATAACTCTTGATGTCTACGCTTCAGCCAGCTGCAAATCCATTGAACTATCCAGGGATTAAGTCCAATCTTCACTAATTTATCTATCAGCTCTTTATGTGGAACCGTATCAAATGCTTTGCTGAAGTCCAGGTAGGCAATATCCACGGCACCACCTTCATCCAACACCTTTGTGACATAGTCAAAGAAATCAATAAGATTAGTCTGACATGATTTGCCTTCAGTAAAGCCATGCTGATTTGGGTCCAATAAGTTATTGTTTTTCAGGTGCTGATTTATCCTCTTTTTGAGTAGAGTCTCCATCATTTTAACTACAACTGATGTCAAGCTAACTGGCCTGTTGTTACCAGCTTCTTCTCTACCTAAGGGATGTTTCCACAGCCATAGTTTTTGCTCTGTTTTTGATCGCAGTCCAAGGAAAGGGGACAGTTAATGAAACCTAACAATAGATTGCAGTGACATTCTAGCAATAACAATAGCACATAGACTTACCTTATTTTTTGAAATATAAGACACACCTTAGGGTTTGGGAGGGGGGAATAGAGAAAAAAAGGTTTTCATCAGGCTAGCATCCTTAATGTGGTCAGCTTCCAGCACATTATTTTATCCCCTGGTTAGGGCTGAAAAGAACAAGGGGGCACAATCTGAGGTTAGTTGAGGGAAAGATCAGAAGCAACATGAGAAAATATTATTTTACTGAAAGAGTAGTAGATCCTTGGAACAAACATCCAGCAGATGTGGTTGGTAAATCCACAGTAACTGAATTTAAACATGCCTGGGATAAACATATATCCATCCTAAGATAAAATACAGGAAATAGTATAAGGGCAGACTAGATGGACCATGAGGTCTTTTTCTGCTGTCAATCTTCTATGTTTCTATGAAAAAAAACTCTTCAGAAGGAGTAGCAATGAAAGCAAACCTGCTAAGGCTTAGGGCTGGAAAAAAACTTGAGGGAGTGGGAATGAAAAAAATTGCAAGTTGGGAAGATCATTAGCACCTTGTTAGGGCTGGAAAAATAGCTTCCAAAATGCTACATTGGATAACGTGACCAGATGTCCCGCTTTTGAGCAATTTGTCCCGCATCTCGCAGATTTTTTAAAAAGTCCCGATTTTTTAAAAACGGGACATCTGGTCACCTTAGCTTTGGAGAATATAACGTATGGTTCCGATTGGTTGGGAGCGCCCGACACCAACGGAAACTTCATCGCGCTGCTCCAAAAATTAAATGGAGGAACAAAACAGAACGAGGGGAATAGACTGGAAGAGATGTTTACATAGTCCCTTTGTTTTCTGTATTCCTTTCCCCCATTTATTTGCAATAAAGATTATACAGTGGTACCTCATCTTACGAACGCCTCTTCTAACGAACTTTTCAAGATACGAACCCGGTGTTTAAGATTTTTTTGCCTCTTCTTCCGAACTATTTTCACCTTACGAACCCAAGCAGCTGCTGCTGGGATGAAGGGGTTTCTTTTTTTCCCCTTTTTTGAAGAAAGAAAAGGGATGGGCTGCTTGGAGTAGGAAACATTTTGCAGAGAACAACGTGCTTGCAAAGGAACTGAAACGGTGTCTTTTGAAGAAAGAAAAGGGAGGGGCGCCCCACTTGCCTTTCTTCCTTCCCACTCACCCTTTAGCCTAGCCTTGCTTCTTCCACCCGCCCCCTTTAGCTGCTCCTCCCTGCCCTCTGTTCGCCTCCCTTCTAAAGTTTGGGATTTTCCTGAAGGATTTGCACGCATTATTTGCTTTTACATTGATTCCTATGGGAAACATTGTTTCATCTTACGAACTTTTCACCTTACGAACCTCCCCCTGGAACCAATTAAGTTCGTATGATGAGGTACCACTGTATTTTTTAAAAAAGACTGGAAGAGATTGAGAGGAGGAAGGTTGGGGTTGCTTTGAGGCATCATGGCCATTGCTCATGGCTTTCACTCTGATACGTTTTCAACTTCTTTCTCCTACATTCGGCGGTAAATAAATAAACAAACCGAGCCGAATCCTTCCCCATTTGGTGGAGTGGCCCAGGATTTTTCTTCCTCCCTGCCCCCGCCTCCTCAAATGAAGGTACAGACCCCCGATATAGGTTGACCACATGGAATGTACGTAGGAATCGGCCCTCCTGCTCGTCCACGCATACAAGACAGGGGCCCTGAGACTCCCCGCAGAAGCTGCTAAAGTAGCCACCCTCCTTAGCAAGCAGTCCTGCACCGTTTGGGCCAGGAGGAACCACACCTCCACCTGTGGCCGCTGTCCTAAAGGTATTTTTATATATATATATACACACACACACACAAAGTATTCCGTCATGTCTCCACTCCCGGCAATGGTGCCCCGATTTACCTAAATTATGATCTGCTCAGTTTACATTTGGAGTATAAGACGCACCCAATTTTTCAGTCTCTCTTAGGGGGAACAAGGTGCGTCTTATACTCTGAAAAATATGGTATATACCATTTCACTGTACTTTTACAGCCAGTGAAGGGCTACCAAAATTTTTACTACCACACTTGGGCGTGGCTTATGCAGGACGCCCTGCATTTTCTTTCAACATCTTTCAATGCAAATTGGGTGCTCTGGGGTGGAGCTCCATTTTCACTACCCCACTGCATTCGCCCCCCATCTGGGCAGCAGCCCTTCCCTGTTTACAGCCCACTCAGCCATTTATAGAGACAGCATATTGCCAGACAGTATCCAGACCAGTGGTGGGTTGCTCCTGGTTTGGACCACTTCTTAGAACCAATAGCACCAGTGGCGGGAGGCTACATTCACCTGCCCAGGACACTTCTGTGCATTCACAGAAGCATTGTGTGTGCATGAACCGGGTGGAAAAATTATTTCAAACTCACCACCGGTCCAGACTATTGTCCAAACCAGGCCAGACCATGCTGGCTGGGGAATGCTAGGAGGTAAAAACCCTGTGCCCCATTTTGGTCAGCAGGGTGCTGCAGGAGGTGTCCATCCCATCTCCCCCCACTCCTGGCCCTTTCCCCCGACCCATGGAGGAGAACTACAATGTTGATCCATCCCTCGAAGAAATCCAGTTTGACAACTCTGCACTAGTGTCTTTCAATGATCCATTTGCAACTCAACAAACCAACTCAACTTAATAGCTCTTTTCTTAGACAGTTCAGAAGAAAGACAGAACAAAGATTCATGTCAACATGACTTTTATTTTGGTGGAGGGGATTTTGACTCAATATTACATGGAGTTCTTTTACAATATAGAAGATCTGTGCATATCAAGAATGGCGAAGTCCATCACGACTTCAATCTGTTTTGTCAGGTCCTGGTTTGGGTGCCTCATAGGGATGCTCAATCACTTCTGAAAGACAAATAAAGGCCAAAAGGTCAGAAGTCAGGAAAGAACAGGAAGTAGATTTATTGAGTGAACAAGAATATTTACTAAGGCGAGTACAAGTGCACTAGAGTGCCTTCCGTCCCCTGTCCTATTGCTCTCCTATATCTCCTATACCTTTCTTCTTCTATTATTATTATTATTATTATTATTATTATTATTATTATTATTATTAATTGGATCCGTAGACTCGGGGCGGCTAACAACAATAATAAAAACAGCATGTAAATCCAATACTACAACAGCTAAAAAACCCTTATTTTAAAACCAATCATACCTACAAGCAAACATACCATGCATAAATTGTAAAGGCCTAGGGGGGAAAGAGTATCTCAGTTCCCCCATGCCTGATGGCAGAGGTGGGTTTTAAGGAGCTTACGAAAGGCGAGGAGGGTTGGGCAATTCTAATCTCTGGGGGGAGTTGGTTCCAGAGGGCCGGGCCGCCACAGAGAAGGCTCTTCCCCTGGGCCCAGTCAAATGACATTGTTTAGTTGACGGGACCCGGAGAAAGCCCACTCTGTGGGACCTAACTGGTCGCTGGGATTCGTGCAGCAGAAGGCGGTCACAGAGATAATCTGGTCCGGTGCCATGGAGGGCTTTCTATTCCTATATCTCTTCTTCTATTCTTTCATTGATATGTTTTATTCCTATATCTTCTATTCTTTCTTAGATATATTTTACTATGAGTATATCCTCTATAACCTTCGTTAATTTACTATGTGTATACCCACTAAAACTCTTATTGTGTATTGGAAAAAAATCAATCAATAAAAATAAATAGGTGAATGCAAAAGTTGAAAGTTTTCATCAAGGAGAAGAATTAGAACAGGAACTTGGGAAGGGACCTTGGAGGTCTTCTAGTCCATCCCCCTGCTTAGGCAGGAAACCCTACACTACTTTAGACAGATGGTTATCCAACATCTCCTTAAAAACTTCCAGGGTTGGGGCATTAACAACTTCTGGAGGCAAGCTGTTCCACTGATTAATTGTGGAACAGCTTGTCTCCAAAAGTTGTGAATAGTAATATTGATTGTTCAATATTAATATCGATTGTTTCCTGGTTGCTTATTTATACCCTAGGACAATCAATAAGTGTTTTATCTCATGGTTCTTGATAAATTGGTTGCCGATCGGTTTCCGGTCACAATTCAAAGTGTTGGTTATGACCTATAAAGCCCTTCATAGCATCGGACCAGAATACCTCCGGGACCGCCTTCTGCCGCACGAATCCCAGCGACCAGTTAGGTCCCACAGAGTTGGCCTTCTCCGGGTCCCGTCGACTAAACAATGCCGTTTGGCGGGACCCAGGGGAAGAGCCTTCTCTGTGGCGGCCCCGGCCCTCTGGAACCAACTCCCCCCCGATATCAGAGTTGCCCCCACCTTCCTTGCTTTTCGTAAGCTCCTTAAAACCCACCTCTGTCGTCAGGCATGGGGGAATTGAGATATTTCCTTCCCATAGGCTTATAAAAACTTTATGCATGGTATGTCTGTATGTATGATTGGTCTCTTAAATTGGGGTTTCTTTTTAAAATTAACTTAAATATTAGATTTGTTTATATTGTTTTATTACTGTTGTTAGCCGCCCCGAGTCTGCAGAGAGGGACGGCATACAAATTTGATTAATAAATAAATAAATAAATAAATAAAATGAATATTTTATGTACATTGCGAGCATATGCACCAATGACCAATTCCTTGTGTGTCCAATCACACTTGGCCAATAAAGAATTCTATTCTATTCTATTCTATAAATGGCTACTTCACCAGGATTTATTTATTTAGCGTATACCGGGATAACACAGTGGGATAAATCAGAAGCTAACCATAATGCGTTTTTAGAACAGTTTTGCATAAAGCTTTATTAACGCTAATCTGTGTATAGTATAAATAATGAGGCCTTTTTTGACAACCCTTTTCTTACCTTTGGTCTTGTCAAATATCCTTTTTACGGTCCTCAGAGCTGTCCTTACGACATTGGCAATGCAATCCATGTTACACATCTTGTCGGCTTGTCAATTACACAGCACCTGCGGGTAAATGTGAAGATGAAATGCTAGCTGGGCTGGGTAAATCTGGACAACCACTAGATGTTAAGAAAGAAATACAAACCATTCTTTGGCACCGTCCATCCAATAGTCAGCTGGCGCTAGGAAGGACATTGCAAAGTGGTATATAAGTCTATGTGCTATTGCTATTCTCTGTGACACCATATAGAAGTGAAAAACGGAATTTGAAGGATCAGGATAAGAAGAGTTTTAGACTTAGACTTAGAATAACAGAGTTGGAATGGACCTTGGAGGTCTTCTATCTAGTCCAACCCTCTGCTCAAGGGAGAAATCCTACATCATTTCAGACAAATGGTTATCCAATCTCTTCTTAAAAACTTCCAGAGTTGGAGCACTCACAATCCTTGAGGCAGGTAGTTCCATTGTTTCATTGTTCTCACGGACAGGAAATTTCTCCTTAGTTCTAGATTGCTTCCCTCCTTGATTAGTTTCCATCCATTGCTTTTTTGTCTGGCCTTCAGATGTTCTGGATGATAGCTTGACACCCATCTACCCCTTCTATCTGGCAACCCTTAGGATATTGGAAAATTGCTATCCTGTCACCCCGAATCCTTCTCTTCGTTAAACTAGATATACCCACTTCCAGCAACGATTCTTTATATATTTTAGCAATAGCATAGCAATAGCATTTAGACTTATATACCACTTCATAGTGCTTTTACAGCCCTCTCTAAGCAGTTTACAGGATCAGCATATATTGCCCCCAACAATCTGGGTCCTCATTTTACCCACCTCAAAAGGATGGAAGGCTGAATCAACCTTGAGCCGTGGTGAGATTTGAACTGCTGAACTACAGCTAGCAGTTAGCTGAAGTAGCCTGCAGTGCTGCACTCTAACCTCTGCACCATCTTCAAATACAAATATTTTAGCTTCTAGTCCCCTAACCATCTTTAATTTAGTTGCTCTTCTCTGCACTCTGATCTATCTCTGTGCAAGCAAAAATTATGATGATGATGATAATAATAATGTATTAGATTTGTATGCCGCCCCTCTCCGCAGCCTCGTAGGGTTGTGACTGGCACACCAGCCTAAATACAGAGCTGTGTAATCAAAGCACTGCTCCTTTTTAATAGGTATTGTAGGTGCAACACAAATTAAAAACAGAGCAAGGCTTCAATCCTGTGGTAGCTGCCATTTTGAACTGCAGGTGCTGGGAAGCCTTTGGAGCCTGGGGAGGGTGAAACATGAACCTATTGGGCACACCAGAAGTTGGGAAACAGGCCATTTCTGGCCTCCAGAGGGCCTCCAGGGAGTGGGGGAAGCTGTTTTTGCCCCCCCCCGGCATTGAATTATGAGTGTGGGTACTTGCGCAATAGTGTGTGCCCACACTCTTTCGACACCCAAGGGGGAAAAAAGTTCACCATCACTGGTATAATGTGACTGTGGGACCATGAGGCACTGTGAATGCCATTAATGGGTGAGGAGGGCAATCGTTGGAACTTCTGACCTGGGTTGTATGTCCCCTTTTTCAGGTTGGTCATAACTTCGAATGATTGCTAAACATCTGGTCATAGGTAGAGCACTACATATACCTCACCTTTCCTTCCATCCTATTTTCCCCACAATAATTACCTGTGAGGTGAATTGGGCTGAGAGCAAAGGACTCCAGCTAGCTTTCATGCTGAAGGTGGGACTAGAACTCACAGTTTCCTAGCCCTAACCCATTATTACACCCAGCGGTCTCTCTATTTTTCTTCAGTTATCAATGAAGTGTTTCCACTGCCATGCTTGTGTCTAAGTTGCTCTCCCTAACTTCAGGTGTCCTTTTATTAATACAAGGGTAGCAATTCAGGAACAATATTATATAGGTGCTTTTCCAAAAAGGCAACTGGACTTTCTTGGTTTCTTTCCTTGAAACCATTTCTGAGAACCGAAGAAGCTTCTTGGATGAGAATCAAAACATTTTCAAGGACAAAAACCAAGGAAGTCCAGTTGCCTTTTGGGAAGAATGCAGAGAAGAGCAACAAAGATGATTAGGGGACTGGAGGCTGAAACATATGAAGAACGGTTAGTCTCCTAGGACAAAGGGAGATGTAATAGCAGTGTTCCAATATCTCAGGGGTTGCCACAAAGAAGAAGTCAATATATTCTCCAAAGTATGAGGGTAGAACAAGAAGCAATGAGTGGAAACTAAACAAGGAGAGAAGTAACTTAGAACTAAGGAAACATTTCCCGACAGTTAGAACAATTAATCAGTGGAACAGCTTGCCTCCAGAAGTTGTGAATGCTCCAACACTGGACGTTTTTAAGAAGATGTTGCATAACCATCTGTCTGGAGTAGTGTAGGGTTTCCTGCCTCAGCAGGGGGTTGAACTAGAAGACCTCCAAGGTCCCTTCCAACTCTGTTGTTGTTATTCTTAAAAGCATCTTTGGGAACAACCATGACCTGAATGACTGAGAAATTCCATAAACAGTAGCACCACATATATTTATTTATTTTATTTTATTTATTTATTTTGTCCAATGCACAATGAGGGTTTTAGTGGGTATACAGTGATCCCCCGATCATTGCGAGGGTTCCGTTCCAGGACCCTTCGCAATGATCGGTTTTTTGCAAAGTAGCGCTGCGGAAGTAAAAACACCATCTGCGCATGCACAGATGGTGTTTTTACTTCCGCCGCAGCAGCGAGGAGCCGAAGATTGGGGTTTCCCCACCGCCCACGCAAACTCCTCGCTGCCGCTTGCCCACCCTTCGCCCGCCCACGCCGTTCGCTTCGCGCCGCTTCCCAGCTGAGTCCTGAAGCCAATTCGCTTCAGGACTCAGATGGGAAGCGGCGCGAGCGAATGGCGTGGGCGGGCAAAGGGCGGGCGAGCGGCAGCGAGGAGTTTGCGTGGGTGGTGGGGAAACTCCTCGCTGATGCCCGCCACTCACCCTCCCGCCAGCAAGAGGGGGAAGACCCAGGGAAGCCGCCCAGCAGCTGATCTGCCCGGCGCCATCTACGCATGCGTGGCCATAAAAAAAAGGGCGCGCATGCGCAGATGGTGTTTTTACTTCCGGGTTGAAAAATCGCGATTTAGCCCGTTCGCAATGATCGGGATCGCGATACCCGGGGGATCACTGTATATCTATATACACATAGTAGAATACATGATGAAGGTTATATAGGAGATACTCATAGTAAAATATATCTAAGAAATAATATAAAAAAAGATATAGTAATAGAACATTTCAATGAAAGAATAGAAGAAGAGATATAGGAATAGAACAAAGGTATAGGAGATATAGGAGAGCAATAGGACAGGGGACAGAAGGCACTCTAGTGCACTTATACTTGCCCCTTACTGACCTCTTAGGAATCTGGATAGGTCAACCGTAGATAATCTAAGGGTAAAGTGTTGGGGGTTTGGGGATGACACTATGGAGTCCGGTAATGCGTTCCACGCTTTGACAACTCGGTTACTGAAGTCATATTTTTTACAGTCAAGTTTGGAGCGGTTAATATTAAGTTTAAATCTGTTGTGTGCTCTTGTGTTGTTGTGGTTGAAGCTGAAGTAGTCCCCAACAGGCAGGACGTTGCAGCATATGATCTTGTGGGCAATACTTAGATCTTGTTTAAGGCGTCTTAGTTCTAAACTTTCTAGGCCCAGGATTGAAATATAGAAAATTAACAGCATCATCCTGTACATGTTTCACAGATTGTTTTCCCCTAAATTAAAATAGGTCCTCCTTCCAAAAAACAAACAAAATTGGAATTGTCAGTAAAATCTTAGAATCTAAAATCACAAAAAGTATTAAGAGAAGGTTCTATTGTCCTTCAAACGTAAATAGAATAGAACAGAATAGAATGACGGCACTCCTGACTTAACAACAACAACAACAACAACAGAGTTGGAAGGGACCTTGGAGGTCTTCTAGTCCAACCCCCTGCTTAGGCAGGAAACTCTACACTACTTCAGACAGATGGTTATCCAACATCTTCTTAAAAGCGTCCAGCATTGGAGCATTCACAACGTCTGGAGGCAAGCTGTTCCACTGATCAAGTGTTCTGAGTGTCAAGAAATTTCTCCTTAATTCCAAGTTTCTTCTCTCCTTCTTTAGTTTCCACCCATTGCTTCTTATTCTACCTTCAGGTGCTTTGGAGAATAAGTTGGCTCCTTCTTCTTTGTGGCAACCCCTGAGATATTGGAACGCTGCTATCATGTCTTGTAATGGAGCATCGGATCATCTGTCCCTTTAGAAGAGCCCTTTCAGATGTCAAAATGGGCCAAGATACAAGATCAACATCCCACCTAATACAGCCCCAGATCTGAGGATAAACAGGTAAGCCTTCCTTTTGAATGTTTTTTACAACTTCTTCATTGAGAAGTAATTATATGCCAACTGTTTGTCTTTGCTCTACCACAAACTGATAAGAGCTAGGGGATAGGTGTGCCTTTACTGGAAGTAAACAGTAATTATTATTATTATTATTATTATTATTATTATTATTATTATTATTTATTAGATTCGTATGCCGCCCTTCTCCAAAAACTCACAGAATAAATATAGAAACAAAGCGTACAAAACAAATCTAATACATTAAAAAAACTACAGATGTTATCAAGAAAAAAGTTTAAACCTAAACTGGTCCTCCTAGAATGGACTTCGTGTAACACTTTGGTCCTTGTTCTGGGGACAAGCAATGCAATGAATCTGTTTTCTAGAAGCTCTTCCCTTCTCTTTCTCCAAATAATGACCCACCACGAAGGACCTCTACCACAATTTCTCTCCAGTGACATCCCACGCGTTCAAGACTCAGCAATCCACCTGCTACAAGATCCAAATCTTTGGGTATCCTTCTTTGTCTTCCTGTTTGTTTATTCTCCCAAGTCCTGAATTGCAAGTTTTGGTGACACCAATTAGCATCAGAATCAGAGATCTCTGCTCTAATTACACCAGCTATCTGTTTCCTAAACAAATATCCGCACCTGGTACTTTAGCTGCTAAATAGTTTTGCATTTTTGCTCAGCTCCCCAAAATGCTGCTTCTTGAGAATTCAGGTTTTGGATGTTCAAAAGGGAAGTGGGGTCTCGCCTCCCATCCCAATATAAATGCACCCCGTAGCTCATCTGTTTGGAACCCATATCACATCTCAGACATTAACACCCTTGAAAATGTTCAAAGATACTTCACCAGAAGAGCCCTTCACTCCTCCACTCGAAACAGAATACCCTACGAAACTAGACTTACAATTCTGGGTCCTGAAAGCTCAGAACTACGATGCCTTAAACATGATCTAAGTATTGCCCACAAGATCATATGTTGCAATGTCCTGCCTGTGAAAGACTACTTCAGTTTCAACCACAACAACACAAGAGCACACAACAGATTCAAGCTTAACATTAACCGCTCCAAACTTGACTGTAAAAAATATGACTTTAGTAATTGGGTTGTTGAAGCGTGGAACTCATTACCGGACTCCGTAGTATCATCCCCTAACCCCCAATATTTTACCCTTAGACTATCCACGGTTGAGCTCTCCAGATTCCTAAGAGGTCAGTAAGGGGCGTGCATAAGCGCACTAGAGTGCCTTCCGTCCCCTGTCCTATAGTCTCTCTATAGTAGATTCGACTACTGTAATGCTCTCTACATGGGGCTACCTTTGAAAACTGTTCGGAAACTTCAGATCGTGCAGAATGCAGCTACAAGAGCAATCATGGGCTTCCCTAGGTATGCCCATGTTACACCAACACTCCGCAGTCTGCATTGGTTGTCGATCAATTTCTGGTCACAATTCAAAGTGTTGGTTTTGACCTATAAAGCCCTTCATGGCATCGGACCAGAATATCTCCGGGACAGCCTTATGCCGCACGAATCCCAGCGACCGATTAGGTCCCACAGGGTTGGCCTTCTCCGGATCCCGTCGCCTAAACAATGTCATCTGGCGGGTCCCAGGGGAAGAGCCTTCTCTGTGGTGGCCCCGACTCTCTGGAACCAGCTCCCCCCGAAGATTAGAACTGCCCCCACCCTCCTTGCCTTCCGGAAACTCCTTAAAACTCACCTCTGCCATCAGGCATGGGGGAATTGAGGCATCCCACCCCCCCGGGCCTATACAATTTATGCATGGTATGTTTGTGTGCATGTCTGCTTTAATAATGGGTTTTTTAAATGTTTGTTTTAAATTTATTAGATTTGCTATGAATTGTTTTATTGTATGCTGTGAGCCGCCCCGAGTCTACGGAGAGGGGCGGCATGCAAATCTAATAAATAAATGAATGAATGAATGAATGAATGAATGAATGAATGAATGAATGAATAAATAAATAAATAAAACTCTTATTTCTTCTCTACTATATCCTCTATAACCTTCATTGTGTATTATTGTGTATTAGACAAAATAAATAAATAAATAAATAAAATAAACTACCTCTCTTCACTCCTGTTCCTCTGCCCTTAATGTCCCTTCCTGCTTTCCATTTACTGAAGGTGGGGTCAAGGACTCAGGAGAAGCAAAACATTTGGAGGCATTTCCTTAAAGGGTAGTAAGAGGATTGGAAGCAATAAACAGACTAAAGGTGTTTATCAATCCTTCCTATCCCACATTTTAGCACTTAGGCTGCATTTTCTTTCTTGGTTTTTGTAAAAGAGAAACAAACAAACCTACAAGCAATGATCACCATACAAGGGATTTTCACAGCCTCTCCTATTAAAATTATACACTGCTCAAAAAAATAAAATAAAGGGAACACTTAAAAAAACAGAATATAACTTCAAGTAAATCAAACTTCTGTGAAATCAAACTGTCCAATTAGGAAGCAAGAGTGATTGACAATCCACGTGCTGTTGTGCAAATGGAATAGTTGTGCAAATGAAATATTCAGTGAGAATATTTCATTCATTCAGATCTAGGATGTGTTATTTGAGCGTTCCCTTTATTTTTTTTTGAGCAGTATATTATTGAACCAGAGAGAGAGAGAGGGAGGGGGAGAGAGAGAGATGGAGGGAGAGAGAGGGAGGGAGAGAGAGAGGGAGGGAGGGAGAGAGCGAGCGATGCAAGGAATAGGACCACGTGTAAAGGATCCTTGGTGCTCTATGGTGGTTTTCTTGCAGATGTTTCATTATCAAAATTAGCTTAACATCATCAAAGCTATAGGAGTTGGGACTAGCGCTGATGACTAGCACTGATGAGGTTACATCTACAAGGAAACAACCAACAAAGCAAGTGGAGAGCAAAAAGAATCCCTCATCTCAACCTTGGGCTACAAATATTCTCCTAAATTGGATTGGAGGATAGTGTATGTACTATATGGGGTTTTCTCTTTAAATCTTAAATGTTTTAAATGTATTCAGATTATTTATGATTTGTTTTTCTCTGCTGTGAGCCGCCCCGAGTCCTCGGAGAGGGGCGGCATACAAATCTAAATAATAAATAAATAAATAAAATAAAAATAGGCTGTCTCTGCTCACTGCCAGGAGTTCGATCCTGACTGGCTCAAGATCGATTCAGCCACCGTTCTTCTGAGCCGATAAAATGAAGACTCAGATTGTTGGGGATGATATGCTGTTATTTTAAACTGCTAGGCGAGGGCTGTAAAGCACTGTGAAGCAGTATATAAGTCTAAGTGCTATTGCTATTGCCATCCATTAGAATGGAAACTTGATAGAAAGTTTCCAGTCAACTGATGGATTTCAGATGTTTCCTGCAAGTCCACAAATATATAAATAACAAAAGGTTGCAAACATACATTTGTATTCCTTCCTCCTCCTATTTCCCCATATCATCCATTCTGTGAGATAAATTTGGCTGAAAGAGAATGACAGGTCTAACATCATCCCTGCATCTTTCATGCATGAAGTGAGCCTAGCACTCACCATCCCTTGGTTTCTAGAGTGGTTTAACCTTAACCACTAGAAGACCAAACTGGCTTTCAAAGTACTTTCTTTGCCAATAATCTAATCATAATAACAGAGTTGGAAGGGACCTTGGAGGGGGTTCTAATCCAACCCCCTGCTTAGGCAGGAAACCCTACACTACTTAAGACAGATGATTATCCAGCATCTTCTTGAAAACTTCCAGTGTTGGAACATTCACAACTTCTGGAGGCCAGCTGTCCCACTGATTAATTGTTCTCACTGTCAGGAAATTTCTCCTTAGTTCTAAGTTGCTTCTCTCCTTGTTTAATTTCCACCCATTGCTTCTTGTTCTACCCTAGAAATATAGAAACAGAAGTCTGACAGCAGAAAAAGACCTCATGGTCCATCTAGTCTGCCCTTATACTATTTTTTGTATTTTATCTTAGGATGGATATATGTTTATTCCAGGCATGTTTAAATTCAGTTACTGTGGACTTATCTACCACGTCTGCTGGAAGTTTGTTCCAAGTATCTACTACTCTTTCAGCAAAATAATATTCTCTCATGTTGCTTTTGATCTTTCCCCCAACTAACTTCAGATTGTGTCCCCTTGTTCTTGTGTTCACTTTCCTATTAAAAACACTTCCCTCCTGAACCTTATTTAACCCTTTAACATATTTAAATGTTTTGATCATGTCCCCCCTTTTCCTTTTGTCCTCCAGACTATACAGGTTGAGTTCATTAAGTCTTTCCTGATACATTTTATGCTTAAGACCTTCCACCATTCTTCTAGCTTGTCTTTGGACCCGTTCAATTTTGTCAATATATTTTTGTAGGTGAGGTCTCCAGAACTGAACACAGTATTCCAAATGTGGTCTCACCAGCACTCTATATAGCGGGATCATAATCTCCCTCTTCCTGCTTGTTATACCTCTAGCTATGCAGCCAAGCATTCTACTTCCTTTCCCTACCGCCTGACTGCACTGTTCACCCATTTTGAGACTGTCAGAAATCACTACCCCTAAATCCTTTTCTTCTGAGGTTTTTGCTAACACAGAACTGCCAATGCAATACTCAGATTGAGGATTCCTTTTCCCCAAGTGCATTATTTTACATTTGGAAACATTAAACTGCAGTTTCCATTGCTTTGGCCATTTATCTAGTAAAGCTAAATCATTTGCCATATTACAGACCCCTCCAGGAATATCAACCCTATTGCACACTTTAGAGTCATCGGCAAATAGGCAAACCTTCCCTACCAAACCTTCCCCTATGTCACTCACAAACATATTAAAAAGAATAGGACCCAGAACAGACCCTTGTGGCACACCGCTTGTAACCTGTCTCTGCTCAGGTGCTTTGGAGAATAGTTTGATTCCCTCTTCTAAACCCCATCTGATCCTTTAAAGTTTTTTATACAGCCACAGCTCTCTTCTCCCCTTAAGGTTGCAACTTACTCAGAAAGATTGTCTTCTCTTTTCTGGAGATCTTCTCCTGCTGATGTCCTGGAGAAGTTTGGATGGCTTATGTACCCAGCTAGCTGGGTCTATCCATCCTGCCCACATTGGGGAGGGAGCAATTCCACACGTGTGCGATCAATTGTCTCTTTCACAACCTCTTTGAAGGATAATAAACTGATCTGACTAATCTCCACTCACTATAACCTGCTGACAATCTGTGGGTGAGGAAACATTTAATTTAAATCTCGCTGT
This sequence comes from Erythrolamprus reginae, assembly GCF_031021105.1. Classification (NCBI taxonomy): domain Eukaryota; kingdom Metazoa; phylum Chordata; class Lepidosauria; order Squamata; family Dipsadidae; genus Erythrolamprus; species Erythrolamprus reginae. Next base: position 37,295,352 of record NC_091951.1, on the reverse strand, counting down.
GACCTCTCTGGGGAAAACTGGAATGTGTTCTTATCTGATGCTTGGTGAGATCCAGTGCAGGCACACAAGAAGACATGTCCAAGATAGATCCAAGACAGTCAAGGGTTCCTTGTCACTGCGTTTATGTGCACAGCTCCAGCGCACTGGTGGGTGGGCGCACACATGTGCAGGAGGCAAAATCTCATGTGACAATGCTCGTGCACGAGAGATTTCACTGAAAATAGCTGAAAATCAGTGAAATTTCTTGCACACAAGCATCCTCACATGAGATTTTTACTTCCTGCACATGCTCAGAAGCCAAATCTCGCACACATCTGCACCGGTCACCCAGAGCTATGCGCAAAGCTCCATTTTCCCTACTACCCTATAGAGTGGCCCGTATCAGTAGGAACCCAATACTGATCCAAGTAAATCAAACTTCTGTGAAATCAAACTGTCCACTTAGGACAGTGTTGTGGCCCCAAAATTATTTTCTAAGATAGCAACACTGTCCAAGTATTTGACTCAAGTATTCATTTAAGGTTAATAAATTCTTTCAAAAGACTTACACCTAGCCGTGTTTTTGTGAAGTCCAGTCAGAAATCACTTTTTTCAGCAAGTTGTAACATTGAAAGATCATTCAGTGAACCGTTTTAAGTCAAGGATTCAGCAAGGGAGGTGTTAAGTTTTATGACTCTTTCCTTCCAGTTGTTAAGTGAATCATGTAGATATTAAGCAATTCTGGCTTCCTCTATTGACTTAACTTGAGAGAAGTGCTCTAGGAAGGTTGCAAATGACAATCCCAGCCCTTCAGGACATTGTAACCATTGTAAATATATACCAATTGACAAGCTCCTAAATTATGATCACATGACTAAGGATGCTGCAATGGTGATAAGTGTGAGAATAGGCCATAAATCAGGTTTTTTTTCTTCCCCCAGGACTGTTCTAACTTTGAATTGTCATTAGCCTATACTGAATATTTTGGGGCTGCCATCTTAATTTTATCGTGCCTGGTCTGAAATGTCTTAAAGCAGAGGTCTTCAAAACGTGGCAACTTTAAGACATAGCTGGCTGGAGAATTCTGGGAGTTGAAGTCCACAAGTGTTAAAGTTGCCAAGTTTGGGGATCCCTGTCTTAAGGTCATCTTAGCTTTTTGCTCCTTTATTGGCAGCTCTTGGAAGATGTAAATTGAAGCTGAGGATTTATAGACCAAGTTGGAGGGTTGGGAAGTCACGAATTCATTGGGACTCACCAAACAAAAGCATCACCCGGAAATTTAGAGCGTTGAAGGATCCAGTGCGTGGATTACTGAGCGACGTGACAACCGTCTTCTGCTGCATGAGGGGCTGCCACAGGGAGGTGGGGAATCGGATAAGCAATGGGTGGAGACTCATCAAAGAAAGATCCAACCTAGAATGAAGAAGAACTATCCCGTTAGTGAGAACAATTAATCAATGGGACAGGTTGCTTCCTGGAATTGTGGGTGCTCCAAAACTGGAGGCTTTTAAGAAAAAGTGGACAACCAATTGTCCGAGATGATATAAGCAGGGGTGGGCAGGAGGTGGGATGGTGTGGAACATAGTTCCACCAGTAGAAGTGGAGCTGCCGGCCATGCACATGGAAAGCAATCGAATCTTGCCACCCCAGCCAGAAGCAACAGCCCCCCTGTCACCTGCGTCATCCGCTTGCCAGAGTCTCTCCAACAAGCTGCTCTCCTTCTCGGAGGATTTCTTCCCACTGGCAGCTCCCAGCCGGGACTGACCGCCACTGTGTCTCACAGGACCTAGCCCCGTGGTCATTGGCCAGCAGCGGCAAAGGCGCCCCAAGCCTGCCGGATGAACGCTGTGCTCTCTGGGCCCACGCCGGCTCAGCCGTCTTGTGCGCAGCTCATGGCGGGAGTGGGATTCCCACTACGGTCTATGGCGGGAGTGGGATTCCCACTACGGTCTACAGTGGGACAGCTCGAGCAGGTGGGTTGGTGGGCATGTCTCCTGGCCGAGCAGCTCAGAGAGGTGACCAATGTAGCAGATGGGCAGGCACAGCATCTCGATCTTGGTCAGGCTCTGGCCGGCCAGCACCACCGAGGCAGGCAGGTAGCGACGCAGCGTTTGCAGGGCCTGGGCCAGGTGCCGCATGCGGAGCTTCTCATGCTGGCTGGCGTTCTGCCACTGCCCGCTGCCAGCCATGCCCACCAGGCCCGCCCATCCGCCAAGGATGGTTCAGTTCTGGAGACCTCACCTACAAAAAGATATTGACAAAATTGAACGGGTCCAAAGACGGGCTACAAGAATGGTGGAAGGTCTTAAGCATAAAACGTATCAGGAAAGACTTAATGAACTCAATCTGTATAGTCTGGAGGACAGAAGGGAAAGGGGGGACATGATCGAAACATTTAAATATGTTAAAGGGTTAAATAAGGTCCAGGAGGGAAGTGTTTTTAATAGGAAAGTGAACACAAGAACAAGGGGACACAATCTGAGGTTAGTTGGGGGAAAGATCAAAAGCAACATGAGAAAATATTATTTTACTGAAAGAGTAGTAGATCCTTGGAACAAACTTCCAGCAGACGTGGTAGATAAATCCACAGTGACTGAATTTAAACATGCCTGGGATAAACATATATCCATCCTAAGATAAAATACAGAAAATAGTATAAGGGCAGACTAGATGGACCATGAGGTCTTTTTCTGCCGGCAGACTTCGATGTTTCTATGTTTCTAAGAAGCCACTGGTGTCCGGGGAGGTGACTGATGAAGTGCTGCTGGAACCTGGGCCACCCTCGGCTGGGCACAGGCAGGAGGAGGCCACAGGAAAGCAGGGTGGAGGTCCAGAGAGGGGCAGCTGCCATGGCTGTGGCGCTTTGGGTCTGGGCTCAGTGGAGAGCAGCGTGCTGCCGGACCGGACCTCCAGTGCTGTGCTTCAGGCCACAACTCTGCACATGCGCCGTAAGTTGAAGGGTGCACGCGTATCCGCACACACGCATCCTACCACCACCGGAGCGTTCCAGTAGGGCCACAAATGGCTGCCCTTTACTGAATATAAGGTCTCCTACCATGGAGCTGGACAAAAAGACTTCCGACGTTCCTTTTAGCCCTGTAATTCTATGTGGGTTACGCGTGGTTCAAAAACTCCATCAGGAATAATGCCTGCCAATTTGCGATTAGCGGTTGATTGCTACAGTAACCTGGTTCTAGAGAAGGATTCAGAGTCAGCTGTGAGTCACAGTCAGACTTTCTTCATTGATGTGCCGAATTACCCTCCACTCATCCTTTGATGGACAGGAACACAGCAATCATGGAATATGATTTCTCATAATTGATCTCTGTCCTACCTTGGCTTTAACTCATCGGATTTATTTCCAAGGTATTGAGGTGACAAACCCTACCTGTTTTCATATATTAGGAGGCTACCTTTGAATTGCGATGGAGTAAGGGAGAAAATATTACCAAAGCATTGGTAGGGCTAAAGATAATGTAAGCGGTTCCTGAGCCATGGGTGGAGTCAACACCATGAGGCCCTGCAGAAAAAAGCCATTCTGAGTCTTCGGAGGGGGCGGCATACAAATGATAATGATAATGATAATGATAATGATAATGATAATGATAATGATAATGATAATGATAATGATAATGATAATGATAATGATAATGATAATATAATATTTATTATTATTATTATTATTATTATTATTATTATTATTATTATGCCAATACAACTCAGCAAACGAGATCACTATGCTGGATTTCGTATTTCATCACCAGTCGGGCGCTTCCCAAGCACCTTGGACTGCGTGATGTAGCGGCGAATTATGTTTGCCGATCCCAGTAAAGCGGCTTTTTGCAATTGACAGATGGAGATTTTGTCAATTCCGATGGTTTTCAAATGTCCGCTGAGATCCTTTGGCACTGCGCCCAGTGTGCCAAGTACCACTGGGACCACTTTCACTGGCTTATGCCAGAGGGGGGAGAATGAGCTATTTTAATGAACAACAGTGACTTCATTTTCCAAATTATTTTTGAAGCATTTACAGCCCTCTTAAGTAGTACACCGCTATGTCAAAAATAAATATACATTATTGGTGATACATTTGTCCTCTAAGCAACTACGGTACAGCTGCTTCCTGAAAAAAGAGCTAAAAAAAAAATGAGAAATCCTGTAAAAATTTGATTAGACAGCAGAAGAATTGTAATTAAAACTAATGCTTTTTAAAAAAAAACCAAGAATAGGATTGCATCACAGAATTAACCATTTTCAAACAGTGCAGCTGCTGTGGTTTGACTCAACTGCCTCTAAAAATTGGTGGATCTGAATTTAATACGTTTTGATTGTCAAGGGTCAGAATGACATTTGGGCCTAGATTCATCTGGTTTAGAGGCGAGAAATTAGGGTAAACATTTCATATCCCTGGCTTTGAGAAATGTCATCAATCCAGGGTCAAATTTAATATAAATCAAAATTTCAACTTCTTAAACTTGCTTTAAAAGTTTTTTGGGAGTTGGCTGTTAGGACCATCTGCATGAGAAATTAATTTTGTGACATGGAATATGGATTTTCAACCTCGACAGGATTGTTTATGAGGTAAACTTTGAGCCCGATGTTAGATTTTCTGTTATTAATCCCAAATTTTAAAATTGGGGAACAGTATGCTACCCAGAACTGGCTGATTGGACCTTAAGCTCCATAGGTCATGGGGCCTAAACCCCTGGGCCGCAGCCCCACTACTAGGCCACGGCCTGTTTGAAACCGGGCCATAGAGGAAATGGGCAAGCACACCTGTCTGAAGCTCTATTCTCACATGCACCAGGCAAGTGCCTAACACGTGCACGAACAGAGCATCGCGCACAAGTGCAAGCATCCTCTGCTTGCAGACAAAACTCCATTTGCACAAGTGGAGGGCGCACCAGTGGTGGGTTCCTCCTACCTCCCCTTGCACAATTTTGCTTCCGCACCTGCACAGAAGCAAAAAACTATCAAAAATCACACACAGGCGACCATCCCCCTGCACAATTTTGCTTCCATGTATGCGCAGAAACAACCCCCACCTGAAAATTAGTAAAAAAACAAAATGGCGCCACACAGAGACAGGGAAAGACAGCACCGGAGCTGTCATGCACAATTGAGCAATCAGCGGGCCACTATCGGACTACCACACTGGGGCGCACCAGTAAGAATCCACCTCTGGGGCACACATGTGCCCCGAGTCTACGGAGAGGGGCGGCATACAAATCTAATAAATAAATAAATAAATAAGTAAGTAGATAGATAGATAGATAGATAGATAGATAGATAGATAGATAGATAGATAGATAGATAGATAGATAAAATAAGTACATGTGCCTTTCACACAATTGCATATTTTCAGCATATGCACATGTGCCTGCCACTCACATGCCCCCCCCCACCAGTGAAGGGCTGCAAAAATATTTACTACCACACTGTGGGCATGGCTTATTGTGTGGGTGTGGCTTGCCGGCCATGTGACCAGGTGGGAGTGGCTTGGTGATCATGTGAACGGAGGTGGCTTAAAAGTCATGTCACTGGCTTAAAGATGGCCAACATGATGTCACTCGCCTCAAGGATTTGGGTTAGGGTGCCTGGCCTCTTCTCGCCTCAAAGTTCCCTATCTATTTACTATTACTGAACATCCAAAATATACTATTTAATTCTATGTATATATGCCGTAGGTGTACATGCATATTGCATACAGGGACACCAAAATATACATTATCTACTATATGAACTGTAATAATAATGATGATGATGATGATGATGATGATGATAAAGATAATAACAACATCATCATCATCAACAACAACAACGACAATAATAATAATAATAATAATAATAATAATAATAATAATAATAATAATTTATTAGATTTGTATGCCGCCCCTCTCCGAAGACTCAGTATACACACACACACACACAGCTCTTCTAAAATTATACACATTTAACCTCATTTACTGCAATAGGAAAAACAAATCCAGAGCCCAGAAGGGGGGGAAAAGGCAAAAAAATCATTTTCCCCCCTACCGGTTCTGCGTACCTGACCATACCTGTAGAAACCCATCACTGCCCCCCCCCCCATCAGGCCAGGTCTCCAAGCTCAAAACGTTCAGGACCTCTGCCCTCGGTGACTAAGTAAACTTATTCAGCATTTTTAAAAGGTATGCATTCGTAAATAAGTAGTCCTCAACTTATGATTGCAATTGGGGCCAGAACTTTACTTGTAAGGGATCAGACCAGGCAAGGGTTCCTGTTTACCACAGCTACTGATGTGATGAGATTTAGCCTCTGCCTATGCACATGAAGTGAAATCTTGCGAGAGGATGTGCGGGTGTGTGAGATTTTGGCAATTTTTTTTTGCTTCCATGTATGGCCTCTTCCAGCTTTATTCTGATTGATTAAATATCCATTCTCCCAATTGGACATTAAGTTCTGGTCACAGGACCATGAGGACACTGCAACCAGTTATATGTGTGAACTAGTTGCCAAGTATACAAAATGCAGTCATGTGAGGAGAATTGGCTGAGGAATTGGCTGAGGAATGCTGAGGAATTTTTATAAAAATAATTCCAGAGAAGATGTTCAGGCAAAGAGAACAGAAAGGTTTTATTCTCTTTGATTATTTAAACGTTTTTAAAGGGTTGGTGACCCGCTCACGGGAATGACACCCTACAAAAGTGAGATGCTGGTTATTATATATACATGTCCAGTCAACGAAGCAGTGGAAGTGATGTGCCGGTGCCTGGAGGCTGTTGGGGCCTGGATGGGTGTCAACAAACTCAAACTCAACCCAGACAAGACGGAGTGTCTGTGGGTCTTGCCTCCAAAGAAGGACAATTCCATCTGTCCGTCCATTACCCTGGGGGGAGAACTATTGACCACCTCAGAGAGGGTCCGCAACTTGGGCATCCTCCTTGATCCACAGCTGACATTGGAACATCATCTTTCGGCTGTGGCGAGGGGGGCGTTTGCCCAAGTTCGCCTGGTGCACCAGTTGCGGCCTTTTTTGGACAGGGAGTCATTGCTCACAGTCACTCATGCCCTCATCACCTTGAGGTTCAATTATTGCAACGCTCACTACATGGGGCTACCTTTGAAAAGTGTTCGGAAACTTCCGATCGTGCAGAATGCGGCCGCGAGAGCCATCGTGGGGCTTCCTAGATTCGCCCACGTTTCTACAACACTCCGCAGCCTGCACTGGCTGCCGATTGGTTTCCAGTCACAATTCAAAGTGTTGGTAATGACCTTTAAAGCCCTACATGGCATTGGGCCAGAATACATCCGGAACCACCTTCTACCGCATGAATCCCAGCGACCGATAAGGTCCCACAGAGTTGGCCTTCTCCGGGTCCCGTCGACCAAACAATGTTGTTTGGCGGGTCCCAGGGGAAGAGCCTTCTCTGTGGCGGCCCCAGCCCTCTGGAATCAACTCCCCCCAGAGATTAGAACGGGCCCCACCCTCCTTGTCTTTCGCAAATTACTCAAGACCCACCTTTGTCACCAGGCATGGGAGAATTAGGATATTCCTTCCCCTAGGCCATTACAAGTTATGTATGGTATGTTTGTGTGTATGCTTGGTTTTTATAATAATGGTTTTTAGTTGTTTTATTAAATTGGATTGTTACATGTTGTTTTTTATCATTGTTGTTAGCCGCCCTGAATCTGCGGAGAGGGGGGGGCATACAAATCCAATAAATAAATAGATAGATAGATAGATAGATAGATAGATAGATAGATAGATAGATAGATAGATAGATAGATAGATAAATAAATAAATAAATAAGCCAGCTATTCTGACAGGGTGGGTAACAACTACAAAACACATTCCTTTCTATAATGATACATTCTTATCTAACGCTATGGTTTTTACTGAGTTTAAAGAAATAAGAGTTATCTTCAAAAGGAGACAGCATTCAAACTTACTTAGCTACATTTCTAATTGTAACTATGGATCCATTCAAGGCTGCAATATGTTCTCATGTTCTCACAAAACAACATCTCAGCACTTTCTTATCAGCTTGAATTCCATCCCAATTTAGCTTACAGAGACAAAACTTAAACTCTTTTTAGATTCTGCTTTCAGAATGATGTGTCATTTTACAATGGCCAGAAATGGTTCGTTGTTAAATGAATGCTTGAAGGTCAAGGGCTTCCTCCTGTAAGTCAACTTTAGGGAACTTTCTTTACAGGATCTGGTAATCCATGAGCATCAGGGAAGTGGGAAGGAAAGGATGTGTTGTGACATCCCACTGCAAAGTTTCACCCCTTTTGAACTTGCACCATACTCCATGGAAATTTGTAAGGAGCGAGATTGAGCTGCAAAGTCACAACAAACTTTTGTCATTTTTGCATCGCTGTTTATAGTGGGTGCTTCTGAAGGCTGAAGAATGTTATTTCAAGCTAGAAAAAGAAAACAATATTTTCTGAATTGAAATCTGAAGCATGCTGCTACCGGTATCTACTTTTATGTCTGGATAAGAATTGATAATTCTTTATGTTTGGTATTATTTAGGTCTCTAAGATATATCTAGATGATACCCAGTTATACATCTCCACCCCATGTCCAGTCAACGAAGCAGTGGAAGTGATGTGCCGGTGCCTGGAGGCTGTTGGGGCCTGGATGGGTGTCAACAAACGCAAACTCAACCCAGACAAGACGGAGTGGCTATGAGTCTTGCCTCCCAAGGACAATTCCATCTGTCCGTCCATTACCCTGGCGGGGGGAATTACTGACCCCCTCAGAGAGGGTTCGCAACTTGGGCGTCCTCCTCGATCCACATCTGACATTGGAACATCATATTTCCGCTGTGGCGAAGAGGATGTTTGCCCAGGTTCGCCTGGTGCACCAGTTGCGGCCCTATTTGGACAGGGAGTCATTGCTCACAGTCACTCATGCCCTTATCACCTCAAGGTTCGATTACTGCAACACTCTCTACATGGGGCTACCTTTGAAAAGTGTTCGGAAACTTCAGATCGTGCAGAATGCGGCCACAAGAGCCATCGTGGGGCTCCCTAGATTCGCCCACGTTTCTACAACACTCCGTGGCCTGCACTGGCTGCTGATCGGTTTCCGGTCACAATTCAAAATGTTGGTAATGACCTTTAAAGCCCTACATGGCATTGGGCCAGAATACATCCGGAACCGCCTTCTACTGTACGAATCCCAGTGGCCGATAAGGTCCCACAGAGTTGGCCTTCTCCGGGTCCTGTTGACCAAACAATGTCGTTTGGCGGGCCCCAGGGAAAGAGCCTTCTCTGTGGCGGCCCCAGCCCTCTGGAATCAACTCCCCCCAGAGATTAGAACAGCCCCACCCTCTTTGTCTTTTGCAAATTACTCAAGACCCACCTTTATTGCCAAGCATGGGGGAGTTCAGATATTCTTTCCCCCTAGGCCATTACAAGTTATGCATGGTATGTTTGTGTGTATGTTTGGTTTTACTATAAGGATTTTTAGTTGCTTTATTAATTGGATTGTTACATGCTGTTTTTTTATCATTGTTGTTAGCCGCCCGAGTCTGCGGAGAGGGGCGGCATACAAATCCAATAAATAATAATAATAAAATAATAATAATAATAGATAGCAGCCAGTTAGAATTCTATGTCTCTCTTACAACCCATTTATCAAAGAACTCTTTTATTACTCATCTTTTTTTTCTGTTTTGCAATCTGGATATGTAACCCTAATAATCCTCAGGGCTCTTTAATCCATTGTAGAAGACTTAAACAACTCCCATTCTTGCAGCCTCCTGATTTTTCTCTTTAGTAAATAATATGAGTAATCAACTACGCATAGCAACGTCTCAACGTGAAGTCTTCCTTTCATGTACTTGCAGATAACCTCATGATCCAAGTACCAAAGAGTGGAGCTTTTATTGTGAAGCTATGGCATTTTGAACAGATTCCTGTGCTGATAAAGTGATAAACAGGCTTAAGCTGTCTCTCTAGTAGTCTGGGGACAGGAGGAAGGCGGTGACATGGGGATCAGGTGGAAAATAGAGATTGTCAGAGCATTTTTGAACCATGGTTAGTGACAGGTGTGGGAAGGCTCAGAGGAGAACCAATCCCTACAGCTTGTTCTTTTGGATGTCTATGGAGATTGTTAGACATCCAAGTCATAGTTGTCCCAAAGGCGCTTTTTCAAGAGGCAACTGGACTTTCTTATCATTCTTTGAAGATAACAACAACAACAACAACAACAACAACAACAACAACAGAGTTGGAAGGGACCTTGAAGGCCTTCTATTCGAACTCACTGCTTAGGCAAATGGTTATCCAACATCTGCTTAAAAACTTCCAGTGTTGGAGCATTCACAACATCTAGAGGCAAGCCGTTCCACTGATTAACTGTTCTGACTGTCAGGAAATTTCTCCTTAGTTCTAAGATACTTCTCTCCTTGTTTAGTTTCCACCCATTGCTACCCTCAGGTGCTTTGGAGAATAGCCTGACTCCTTCTTTGTGGCAACTCCTGAGATATTGGAACACTGCTATCATGTCCTCCCTGGTCCTTCTTTTCATTAAACTAGCCATGCCCAGTTCTTGCAACCGTTCTTCATATGCTTTAGCCTCCAGTCCCTTAATTATCTTTGTTACTCTTCTCTGCACTTTTTCTAGAGTCTGAATAGGTTCGCTTGGTGCACCAGTTGCGGCCCTATTTGGACAGGGAGTCATTGCTCACAGTTGCGACTCGCTCATGCCCTCATCACCTCGAGGTTCGATTACTGCAATGCTCTCTACATGGGGCTACCTTTGAAAAGTGTTCAGAAACTTCAGATCGTGCAGAATGTGGCCGCGAGAGCCATCGTGGGGCTTTCCAGATTCACCCACATTTCTACAGCACTCTGTGGCCTGCATTGGCTGTCGATCAGTTTCCGGTCACAATTCAAAGTATTGGTTATGACCTTTAAAGCCCTACATGGCATTGGACCAGAATACCTCCGGAAGCGCCTGCTACCGCATGAATCCCAGCGACCAATATGGTCCCACAGAGTTGGCCTTCTCCGGGTCCCCTCGACTAAACAATGTCGTTTGGTGGGCCCCAGGGGAAGAGCCTTCTCTGTGACGGCCCCGGCCCTCTGGAATCAACTCCCCCCGGAGATTAGAACTGCCCCCACCCTCCTTGTCTTTCGCAAACTACTCAAGACCCACCTTTATCACCAGGCATGGGGAAGTTGAGACACCTTCCCCCATGCTTTTATATTTTATGTTTGGTATGTATGTTTTGTTTCGTTTTTACATATGATAGGGTTTTATATGCTTTCTTTTTAAATATTAGATTTGTTTCGCTATAACATTGTTTTTATTATTGCTGTGAGCCTCCTTGAGTCTTCGGAGAGGGGCAGCATACAAATCTAATATATTATTATTATTATTATTATTATTATTATTATTATTATTATTATTATTATTATTATTATTATTATTATCCTTTTTGCATCGTATTGGCCAAAACTGAATGCAGTATTCCAAGTGTGGACTTACCAAGAGATGTTTCACTTCTTATCCAAGAATCTTCTTCAGCTCTGACTGGTGATGTGGAATGGGAGAATTTGTTTGTTTGTTTGTTTGTTTGTCAAACATGTACAAGATAGCAGGTATATGTATAAACTTAAAGGAAGTACAGATAAATGGAGACAGTAAGACAGGGGCGGTAGGCACACTGGTGAGCTTATGCACCCCCCCTTTATGGACCTTTTAGGAATGGGGTGAGGTCCGTGGCAGACAGTTTGAGGTTGAAGCTTTGAGGGTTTGTGGATATAACAATAAAGTCGGATAGTGCATTCCAGGCATTGATCACTCTGTTGCTGCAGTTGTATTTTCTGTAATAAAGTTCTGTCTGAGGGCAGAAAAAGACCTCATGTTCATCTAGTCTGCCCTTATACTATTTTCTGTATTTTATCTTAGGATGGATCTATGTTTATCCCAGGCATGTTTAAATTCAGTTACTGTGGATTTACCAACCATGTCTGCTGGAAGTTTGTTCCAAGGATCTACTACTCTTTCAGTAAAATAATATTTTCTCATGTTGCTTTTGATCTTTCCCCCAACTAACTTCAGATTGTGTCCCCTTGTTCTTGTGTTCACTTTCCTATTAAAAACACTTCCCTCCTAAACCTTATTTAACCCTTTAACATATTTAAATGTTTCGATCATGTCCCCCCTTTTCCTTCTGTCCTCCAGACTATACAGGTTGAGTTCATTAAGTCTTTCCTGATACATTTTATGCTTAAGACCTTCCACCATTCTTCTAGCTTGTCTTTGGACCCGTTCAATTTTGTCAATATATTTTTGTAGGTGAGTTTGAATCGATTGTTTGCCTGTGTGTTATTGTGGTTGAAGCTGAATAAGTCATTGACGGGCAAGACATTGTAGCAGACAATTTTGTGTATGTGATGCTTAGATCGCACTACAGGCAACCCAGTTCCAGATTGTCCAAGTGCAGAATTTCAAGCCTGGGAGCATAATGGATTCTATTGTGAATAGAGGAGTGGAGTACTCTTCTTGTGAAATACAGTGGTACCTCATGATACGAACCCCTCATCTTACGAACAACCCGAGATACGAACCCGGGGTTCAGAAAATTTTTGCCTCATCTTACGAACTTTTTCCTTCTTACGAACCCGCCGCCTCCGCTGCCGCTGCCCCCACCAAGAAGCCCCGCCACCCAGCTGTCGCTTTTTGAAACAGCCTGGGGGCTTCTCAGTGTCCTCCTGAACCCGAACGCCAAACCTGAACTTCCGGGTTCGGCGTTCGGGAGGCCGCTGAGAAGCCCCCCGGCTGTTTTAAAAGATGACAGACGGGCAGCGGGGCTTCTCAGCGGCCTCCCGAACCCGAACTTTTGCCGAACTTCTGGGTTCGGCGTTCGGGAGGCCACTGAGAAGCCCCCCGCCCAGCTGTCACCCTTTAAAACAGCCGGGAGGCTTCTCGGCAGCCTCCCGAACGCCGAACCCAGTTCGGGTTTGGTGTTCAGGTTCAGGAGGACGCTGGGAAGCCCCCCCCCCTGGCTGTTTTAAAAGGTGACAGCCAGGTGGCGGTGGTTTTTTGCATTGTTTTTTTTCCGTTGCACAGATTAATTGATTTTACATTGTTTCCTATGGGAAACAATGTTTCGTCTTACGAACTTTTCGTCTTACGAACCTCCTCCGGGAACCAATTAGGTTCGTAAGACGAGGTATTACTGTACCTCCGGACCCACTTCACAGAGTTAATGTCCGATATACAGTGTGGACTCCAGGTGGATGAGCTGTATTCAAGAACTGGTTTGGCAAAGGTTTTGTATGCCCTAGTTAGCAATACAATGTTACTGGAGAAGAAGCTTAGCAAGATTAGGTTAACAATTCTTAATGCCTTGTTGACAATGCTGTTACAGTGAGCTCTGTGGCTTAGATGGTTTGAGATGAGTACTCCTAGATCATTGACATAGTGAGGGTTGTCTATGAGATTGTTTCCGCCCCAGCATTTATTTGGTGTTCTGATTTCTTCTGCCGTTGTGTAACACAGAGCATTTATTTGTTGAGAATTTATACTCCTTGTAGACAGCTGGCCATTTGCATTCAGAATAGGATAGAATAGAGTAGAATAGAATAGAATAGAGGAGAGGAGAGAAGAGAAGAGAAGAGAAGAGAAGAGGAGAGGAGAAGAGAATTCTTTATTGGCCAAGTATGATTGTACAAGGAATTTGTCTTTGGTGCATATGCTCTCAGTGTACATAAAATATACATTTGTCAAGAATCATGAAATACAACTTTTAATGATTGTCATAAGGTACAAATAAGCTACCAGGAAACAATCAATATTAATATAAATCCTAAGGATTCAAGCAACAAATTTACAATCATGCAGTCATAAGTGGGAGCAGATGGGGAATAGGAACAATGAGACGACTAATAGTAATAGTAATGCAGCCTTAATGAATAGTTTGACAGTGGTGAGGGAATTATTTGTTTAGCAGAGCGATGGCGTTTGGCAAAAAAATCTGCTCTTGTGTCTGTAGAGACATTGCAAAGTCTTTAAGGCTACCTGGAGGTTTATCTGTGTCATCAGGGTCACCTAAGTGGTGCAAATGGGCGTGGAGCCTTCTTGGAACTGTTAGAAGGACTGTGTTGTAAACTGGAAATAGATTATGTCATATCCCTCCCCCTCTGTTAAGAGACAGCTGTTGAGTTTTGACATAGATGGCCTCTTTGATCCCTTTCTTCAAACCTCTCTGTCCAAAATGTGGACTTTCCTACTGTCAAAAGAGTGGTCTTTGTCTTTTATGTAAATGCAGATGGATTGCTGAAGAACTGTTGTTCTTTTAGAGCAGTGTTTCACAACTTTAAGATATGTCGACTTCAGCTTCAAGAATTCCCTAATTAAGGTGGCTGTTGGGAGAATTCTGGGAGTTTGAAGTCCATTCGTTGCTGACTAGAGAATTCTGGGAGTTGAAGTCCACACCTAGGTGGCTGGAGAATTGTGGGAAGTGAAGTCCACACATCTTTAAATTGCTGAGGTTGAGAAACACTGTTTTGGACTATTTCTGACAGGGTGAGCAGGTCCCATAGAGCAGGGGTCCCCAACCTTCTGCATCTCAGGGACCACCAAGGTCATACTTTTAAATCCTGCGGACCACCAAATTCATAATTTAAGTCCCACAGACCACTAATATTATTTTTTTAAAAATAAATAAATACATTTGTAAAATAATGATGAGAAAACTTCCATTTTATTAATATGAAATGCACCTATTTAACCTAACAAAATCATAAATGCTTATTTCATCATAACAAAATTTTCAAAGGTTGTTTAATCGTAACAAAATTATTAAAGATAGTGTAATAATTACAAAATGATTGAAGCTTATTTGGCTTGCTGATGTTATTGGAAAATCCCATATTGGTCCCATATTCCAGAGTTGTAGCTGTAGTCCTTTCCTTTCCTTTCTTCTTCCTGGACTGGATTAATTGTTCTTGGCCATATCTGAATGATTTTTAATGTTTAGTTTTTTATAATTTATTTATTTATTCATTCATTTGTCCAATACACAAATACATAGGAAGAAATATAGACATGTAGTAATATATATAAGGGTAAAGTGAACTTAGAGGAGAGGATATATGAAAGAAAGAAAATATATATGATAAGTGAGAGAAAGGAAAGACAATTGGACAGGGGACGAAAGGCACACCAGTGCACTTATGTACGCCCCTTACTGGCCTCTTAGGAACCTGGAGAGGTCAATCGTGGAGAGTCTAAGGGAGAAGTGTTGGGGGTTAGGGGTTGACACAATTGAGTCCGGTAATGAGTTCCACACTTCGATAACTCGATTGTTGAAATCATATTTTTTACAGTCAAGTTTGGAGCGGTTCGTATTAAGTTTGAATCTGTTGCGTGCTCTTGTGTTGTTGCGGTTGAAGCTGAAGTAGGATGTTCCAGCGTATGATCTTGTGGGCAATACTCAAAATGTTTTCAATTAGCTATTTATATTAATTGGATCTGGTTGTATTATTGTATACTGTTTTGCTATTGATAAGTTGTGAGCTGCCCCAAGTCCACGGAGAGGAGCGTCATACAATTCCAATAAATAAATAATTTTCTCCACAGACCACCAAACTTTTCTCACAGACCATCAGTGGTCCACGGACCACAGATTGGTGGCCTGTGTCATAGAGAACTAGACAAATGTTTAGATGAATATGTAGAATGTCTAGACATTCAAGTTGTTTAGACATTCAAATTGTCATTCAGAACATGTCACCAATCTAAAATTACTTTTACTACCATTTATTCTCAGTCAGTGAGATGTTATGCAGGCTCACCTTTGAAGCTGCTACAAGGCCCAGATTTTGAGGAGCATCACTTTTTCTTCCTGTTTATTGACTGTCACAAGGCTTGCACTACAAGGCCCCACAGTACCAATTAGCATCAGAATGAAAGATCTAGGCTCTGATTGTCTCGCAATGGACTTCCCTAGTAAACATCCACGCCTCGTGCCTTAGCATCTAAATTATCGCAGTCATGTAACTAGGCAGGTGATGTAACTTTTCGGCTGCTGGAATTTTTCTCAGGAATTCTGGAGGTTCTTTCTCCATCAGGCTGGGAAAGTCATAAAGGACAGTGACCTCACTCTCTCTCACACACACACATACACACGGGGTGGGCAGCAGGCAGGACGGGGTGGAACAGATTTCCACCGGTGGAAATGAAGCTGTGTGTCCAGCTTTAGCTGACCAACCCCCTCCCATCCTCCTCTTCCTCCTTGGAAAGCAGGAGGGAGACCAGCACCAACAGGTGTTGCAAGGGGCCCATTTCCTCCCCCCTCTTTTCTCAACAGCTGATCAGCACCCATCCGCCTAGCTACCCAGTCTGAGTCAGGGGGAAATCCAGGAAAGAGAGCACGGGAAACGCGAAGCAAATTGTCACCCTAGAGAGCAACTCTGGTGAGGATGTAAGTCAAGGACTTAATAGTTCACTTGAACAATGGTGACCGTTCAAGCCACTCCCACCTGGTCACATGGCTGGCAAGCCGCTCCTACACAGTCACATGACCATCAAGCCACACCCACAAAATAAGCCACACCCACAGTGTGGCAGTAAAGAATTTTTGTTGCCCATTACTGTGGACAAACACACGCACACACACACACACACACACACACACATCACCCTCTAATCCAGAGCTGGGAAACTATGGCCCTTTTGCAATCTGTTGAACATCAATTCCTTGCTGGCTCAGGAATTCTGGGAGTTGAAGTTCACATATTACAAACAGGCCATAGTTCCCCATCCTTGCTCTATAGAAAGGTACAAACGCCCTGGAGCTCTCCTCCTACGATTGCCTCACACTTCCATGTTATTTTCTTGGCCACAACTCAGAAATGGATTGAATTTGAATATCTCTTTTATTTATTTGTTTTATTTATTTATTTATTTATTTTTGTTTGTTTACAGTGTTTATTTATTTTATTTGTTTTGTCAAGTACATATTGGTGGCATACAAAGATATAATAATATTTATATACATGATACTAGTAAAAGAGAAACATTAGGACAGGGGACGGAAGGTACTCTGGTGCACTTATGCACGGCCCTTACTGACCTCTTAGGAATTGGGAGAGGTCGAGAGGGTAAAGTTTTGGGGGTTAGGTGATGATACTACAGAGTCTGGTAGTGAGCTCCATGCATCAACTGCTCGGTTATGTGCCTTCATCTCAATACCTCCGGGACCGCCTTCTGCCGCACGAATCCCAGCGACCGGTTAGGTCGCACAAAGTTGGCTTGCTCCGGGTCCCGTCGACAATGTCGTCTGGTGGGACCCAGGGGAAGAGCCTTCTCTGTGGCGGCCCCGACCCTATGGAATCAACTCCCCAAGGAGATTAGGATTGTCCCCACCCTCCTTGCCTTTTGGAAACTCCTCAAAACCCACCTCTATCGCCAGGCATGGGGAAATTGATTCCCCTGGGCCGTTTCCGCTTTGTGTATGGTCTGTATGAGATGCATGATTGTTTTTTATATTAAGGGTTTTAAAGTGTTTTTAAGCATTGGATTTGTTCTGTTCTTGTTGTGAGCTGCTCCGAGTCTACGGAGAGGGGCGGCATATATATATAAAAATAAATCCCAGCGACTAATAAGGTCCCAAAGAGTTGGCCTTCTCCGGGTCCCGTCGACTAAACAATGTCGTTTGGCGGGTCCCAGGGGAAGAGCCTTCTCTGTGGCGGCCCCAGCCCTCTGGAACCAACTCCCCCCGGAGATTAGAATTGCCCCCACCCTCCCTGTCTTTCGTAAACTACTCAAGACTCATTTATACCGCCAGGCATGGGGGAGTTGAGATAGCTCTTCCCCCTAGGCCATTACAAGTTATGCATGGTATGTTTGTGTGTATGTTTGGTTTTATAATAGGGGTTTTTAGTTGTTTTATTATTGTTGTTAGCCGCCCTGAGTCGACGGAGAGGGGCGGCATACAAATCCAATAAATTATTATTATTATTAAATAAATAAATAAATAAATAAATAGGAATGGAATGGAATAGAATAGAATAGAATAGAAATTTTATTGGCCAAAGTAGTATAATTTGAACCTGGTCATTTGCACCTTGAGTGAGAACTCTGGTTGATTTGTTTGCCTATTGGATCTCTTTGATCCTTAGATTCAATGAATTATGGATTGAAAGGAACCACATGGATCTTTCTGAAAAAGATTACTGGCATGGCATTTGAATAGAAAAATAGAATAGAATTTTATTTCTGCCGTCAGTCTTCTATGTTTCTAAGAGTGATTGGACACACAAAGAATTTGTCTTGGTGCACATGCTCTCAATGTACATAAAATATAGGTTCATCAAGAATCATAAGGTATAACACTTAATGATAATCCGGATACATATAAGCAATCAAATCATATTAGGAACCAGTCCATATAAATCATAAGGATACAAGCAACAAAGTTACAGTCATAAAGTCAGTCATTAGTGGGAGGAAATGGGTGACGGGAAAGATGAGAAGATTAATAGCAGTGCAGACTTAGGAAATAGTTTGACAGTGGTGAGGGAATTATTTGTTTAGCAGAGGGATGGTGTTTGGGAAAGTACTGTTCTTGTGTCTAGTTCAAGCAGTGTGCAGTGCTCTATAGCATCATTTTGAGGGTAGGAGTTGAAACTCTTTTGTGTCCAGGATGTGAGGTGTCTCTAAATATTTTCATGGCCTTCTTTTTGACTCGTGCAGTATACAGGTCCTCAATGGAAAGCAGGGGGTAGCAATTGTTTTTTCTGCATTTCTAAGTAGGATGCTTGGCTGCACAGCTAGAGGTATAACAAGCAGGAAGAGGGAGATTGTGATCCCGCTATATAGAGCGCTGGTGAGACCACATTTGTAATACTGTGTTCAGTTCTGCAGATCTCACCTACAAAAAGATATTGACAAAATTGAACGGGTCCAAAGACGGGCTACAAGAATGGTGGAAGGTCTTAAGCATAAAACGTATCAGGAAAGACTTCATGAACTCAATCTGTATAGTCTGGAGGACAGAAGGAAAAGGGGGGACATGATCGAAACATTTAAATATGTTAAACAGTTAAATAAGGTTCAGGAGGGAAATGTTTTTAATAGGAAAGTGAACACAAGAACAAGGAGACACAATCTGAAGTTAGTTGGGGGAAAGATCAAAAGCAACGTGAGAAAATATTATTTTACTGAAAGAGTAGTAGATCCTTGGAACAAACCTCCAGCAGACGTGGTTGGTAAATCCACAGGAACTGAATTTAAACATGCCTTGGATAAACATATATCCATCCTAAGTTAAAAATACAGGAAATAGTATAAGGGCAAACTAGATGGACCATGAGGTCTTTTTCTGCCATCAGTCTTCTATGTTTCTATGTTTCTAATTATCCTCTGAAGTCTATATTGGCCTTGTTGGGTTGCAGAACTGACCCAGACAGCTATAGAAGTGCAAATGACAGACTCAATAATTCTTCTGTAGACCTGCATCAGCATCTCCTCAATGTTGACTCTTGGCCATTGCCTCAACTAGTCCCTGCAGGTTTTGGGGGGCAAGCTTTCAACAGTGGCTTGCCATTGCCTGCTTTTCGGGGATGTAAAAGAAGGACTGACCCAAAATCATCTGAAAAAACAGAAAAACAGAAGAGTTAGAAGGGACCCTGGTGGTCTTCTGGTCCAGCTGGCTTCATGCCTTGGGCAAGGGGCGGCATAGAAATCCAATTAATAATAATAATAATAATAATAATAATAATAATAATAATAATAATGACTAGAACTCATTACCGGACTCCATAGTGTCATCCCCAAACCCCCAACACTTTACCCTTAGATTATCTACGGTTGACCTATCCAGATTCCTAAGAGGTCAGTAAGGGGCGAGTACAAGTGCACTAGAGTGCCTTCCGTCCCCTGTCCTATTGCTCTCCTATATCTCCTATACCTTTCTTCTATTCCTATATTTCTTCTTCTATTCTTTCATTGATATGTTCTATTACTATATCTTCTTTTCTATTCTTTCTTAGATATATTTTACTATGAGTATCTCCTCTATAACCTTCATCATGTATTTTATTATGTATATATAGATATATACCCACTAAAACCCTCATTGTGTATTGGACAAAATAAATAAATAAATAAATAAATATAAACAAACAAACAAACAAACAAACAAATAAATAAATATTTCTACCTTTAACCACTGCATCAATTTCGGTTTTTGTCTGAAACAGATAGCAATACAGTGATACTTTGTCTTACGAACTTAATTGGTTCCGGGAGGAGGTTTGTAAGGTAAAAAGTTCATAAGACGAAACAATGTTTCCCATAGGAATCAATGGAAAAGCGATTAATGTGTGCAAGCCCAAAATTGACCCCTTTTGCCAGCCGAAGTGCCCGTTTTTGCTCTGCTGGAATTCCCCTGAGGCTCCCCTCCATGGGAAACCCCACCTCCGGACTTCCGTGTTTTTGTGATGCTGCGGGGGAATCCCAGCAGCGCAAAAAGGGCGCTTCACTGGCAACGGAGGTCCGGAGGTGGGGTTTCTCAGCGAGGGGAGCCTCAGCGAAATCACAGCATCGCAAAAACACTGAAGTCCTCAAAATTTGCAAAATTTGATGGGAAAATTAATTACAGGAAAGGATTTTTTAAAATGTTGGAGTATTGCTACAGTTTATAATACCTCTATGGCAGGGGTCTCCAAACTTGGCCACTTTAAGACTTGTGGACTTCAACTCCCAGAATTCTCCAGCCAGCTTTATTTATTAATTAGATTTGTATGCTGCCCTTCTCCGAAAACTCGGGGCGGAGTTTTGCTTTGCTTTGCTGGCTGGGGAATTCTGGGAGTTGACGTCTACAAGTCTTAAAGTGAGCGAGTTTGGAGACCCCTGCTCTATGGGGTCTCTCTATATAGGTTGTTCTATATATCTACAACAGAGCAGCAAAAAATAAAATAAAGTTCAGGGTTATACACCTCCGTGGCTCCGCCAGTAGCTGAATTGTTGAAGAGAATGTTGATTATCATACGGCAGGCTATATTTATTAAAAATGGAATTGATAAGGGATGTGTTTTTTAATGTCTCATAATTGTAGTGTGGAGGTAGATGTTCTGATTGATAAAAAATAAAGATACCAGTTTTGCAGAGTTTCCTTTTCTGCCATGAGGAAAGAAGCAGTTTAGAAAGTCGCTGGGTGAGCTGCTGATGGAATGTCCTGCATTCATCTTCTCTACGAAGGCAGAATACAGTGGTACCTCTACCTAAGAACGTCTCTACTTAAGAACTTTTCTAAATAAGAACCGGGTGTTCAGGATTTTTTTGCCTCTTCTTAAGAACCATTTTCTACTTAAGAACCCGAGCCTGGAAAAATTTCCCAGGAAATTGAAAGCGTCACAAAGGCCCAGCCAGTTTCCTGCCATTCCCCCTGGGTTTCTCTCTCTGGCACAGTATATGGGAGGCAGCATCGCGCAGCCTCCAAGTCCCTCTTTTTTTCTTTTTAAGCCTTAACGTTTTGGATTTTTTTGATTCCCCTCCCCTTCCCTTCTTCCTTCGGCAGCGACTGTCCTCCTCCTCTTCTTCCTCCTCCTCCCCCCACCAAAATTCCGAGCTTTTATGTCTTTCCTAATGGGTTTGCACACATTATTTGCTTTTACATTGATTCCTATGGGAAAAAATGCTTCTGCTTACAAACTTTTATGCTTAAGAAACTGGCTGGTCACGGAATGAATTAAGTTCTTAAGTAGAGGTACCACTGTAATTTTCAAAGCAACCTCAGGTAGTCCCCAACAGACAACTGCAACCAATTCCAAAATTTTTGTGACTACGTAATACTGTTGTTAATAAGAGTTTTGCCATATTTTATGACCTTTCTTGCTACATTTGTTAAGTGTCTCACTGCAATTGTCAAGTTAGTCCAGGGGTAGGCAAAGTTGGCTCTTCTATGACTTGTGGACTTCAACTCCCAGAATTCCTGAGTTAGCATGATTAGCTCAGGAATTCTGGGAGTTGAAGTCCACAAGTCATAGAATAGCCAACTTTGCCTACCCCTGAGTTAGTCACACGGCTGTTAAATGAAGCTGGTTTCCCCACTGACTTTGCTTGCCAGAAGGTCACAAAAATTGATCACATGACCCCTAGGATAACTGCAACTAGTATAAATATGAGCCAGTTGCCAACTGTCCGAAATTTGATCACGTGACCATGGGAATGTTGCAATGGTCGTAAGTGTGAAAATCAGTCGTAAGACACTCTTTTCAGCCTAGTTGTAACTTTGGATGATCACTAAATGAACTGCTGTAAATTGAAGATTATCCGAGCTCTTATTTTTCTCTCCTTATAAATGTATCCCTTTTCTAATTAAGTTAATTTCAGGAGAACGTCTAGTAATGTCCAGATACATCTGAAACCAACATATTATCCTCAACACTTTGAGTCTGAAAGGAGTTGGGTGGCTCACAAATCTAATTAATTTAATTTAATTTATTTATTTATTTATTTATTTGAGTTGAAAGGGACTTTGCAGGTCATCAAGTCCAACCCCCTGCTCAAGCAGGAAACCCTACACCTCCCCAGCCAGATGGCAGTCCAATCTCCTCTTGAATATGTCCAGAGTTGGGGTGTTCACAGCCTCCGCTGACAGGCCGTTCCATTGGTTGATCGCTTTGACCATCAGGAAGTTCTTCCTTATTTCCAGGTTGAATCTTTCTTTAGTCAGTTTATTTTATTTTATTTATTTATTAGATTTGTATGCCGCCCCTCTCCGTAGACTCAAGGCGGCTAACAACAGTAATAAACAGCATGTAACAAATCTAATGTTTAAAATAATTTTAAAACCCTTATTAATAATTCCATCCGTTGTTCCTTGTCTGGTCCTCTGATGCCCTGGAAAATAGTGTAACCCCCTCCTCTCCATGGCAACTCCTCAAGTACCTGTAGACTGCTATCATGTCCCCCCTGGCCCTTCTTTTCACTAGGCTATCCATGCCCAGTTCCTGCAACCTCTCTTCATTTAAAACTAAATTAACACTTATCCAGATAGACTGAAGTATTGTTCCAAGACTGAGAAATCAAACCTTGGAGGATTATGTTATTATATGCCGTACAAATCCCAGCAACCGGTTAGCTCCCACAGAGTTAGCCTTCTCTGGTCCCGTCTATGAAACAATGTCGTCTGGTGGGACCCAGGGGAAGAGCCTTCTCTGTGGCGGCCCCGGGCCTCTGGAATCAACTCCCCCCGGAGATTAGAACTGCTCCCACCCTCCTTGCCTTCCGTAAACTACTTAAGACTCACCTATACCGCCAGGCATGAAGGATTTGAGACATCTTTCCCCCAGGCTTATTATAATTTATGTTTGGTATGTATGTGCTGTTTGGTTTTTAATTATGATAGGGTTTTTAGTTTTTTAATATTAGATTTGTGCCATTATAATATTGTTTTTATCGTTGTTGTGAGCCGCCCCGAGTCTTCAGAGAGGGGCGGCATACAAATCTAATAAATTATTATTATTATTATTATTATTATTATTATTATTATTATTATTATTCTATTGTATTCCACTCTACTCTACTCTACTCTACTCTACTCTACTCTACTCTACTCTACTCTACTCTACTGTATTCTATTGCCCTGCTGGAAATTTTCTTCAGAAAGATCCCTTTCAATCCATAATTCATTGAATCTAAGGCTCAAAGAGATCCAATAGGCAAAACAAATCAAGCAGAGTTCTCACTGAAAGTGCAAATGACCAGGTTCAACTGATACTAATTTGGCCACATAATGAGAAGATGCAGGTCTCTGCAAAAGACTCAGGTACAGGGTAAAATGGAAGGAATAACAAGAAAGGAACAGCCAGAGGATGGACTTACGTTATGGTGAATGGGATGATAATGTGTATACCAGTGATGGCAAACCTATGGCACGGGTGTGGAGCCATATCTGCTGGCACATAAGCCGTTGCTCTAGCTCAGCTCCAATGTGCATGTTTGTACCAGCCAGCTGATTTTTGGCTCGCACAGAGGCTCTGTGAGGGCATTTTTGGCTTCCAGAGATCCTCCGGTGGGATGGAGGATGGCATTTTTACCCTCTCCTGGCTCCAGGGAAGCCTTTGGAGTTTGGGGAGGGTGAAACATGAGCCTACTGGACCCACCAGAATTTGGGGACTGGCGTCCAGAAGGCCTCTGGGGGGTAGGGGAAGCTGTTTTCACCTCACCAGGCATTGAATAATGGGTGTTTGCCATCACTGGTGTATCGCATTGGAAATCCTGATTAAGGACAGATTCTTAGGAGAAAAATCAATATAAAGTGGTACCTTGTCTTACAAACGCCTCTTCTAACAAACTTTTTGAGATACAAACCCGGTGTTTAAGATTTTTTTGCCTCTTCTCCTGAACTATTTTCACCTTATGAACCCAAGCCGTCGCTGCCGGACTTCCGTTGCCAGTCGAAGCACTGGGATTCCCCCGAGCCTCCTTTCGCTGGGAAACCCCACCCCCGGACTTCCATTGCCAGCCGAAGCGCCCGTTCTTGCACTGCTGGGATTTCCCTGAGGCTCCCCTTGCTGGAATTCCCTTCATTTTTGAATCCCAGAGAGGGGAGCCTCAGAGAAATCCCAGCAGCACTAGAACGGTGAGTTTTGGGATTATTCGCTTTTACATTGATTCCTATGGGAAACATTGTTTCATCTTATGAACTTTTCTACTTACAAACCTCGTCATGGAACGAATTAAGTTCGTAAGACGAGGTACCACTGTATGTGGTCTCTAAGAGTCAAAACCAACTAAATGGCACATAATCAATCTTGAACAAGACGGTATAACAGAGTTGGAAGGGACCTTGGACGTCTTCTAATCCAGTGTTTCCCAACCATGGCCACTTGAAGCTATCTGGACTTCAACTCCCAGAATTCCCCAGCCAGCATTTGCTGGCTGGGGGATTCTGGGAGTTGAAGTCCAAATATCTTCAAATGGCCAAGGTTGGGAAACATTGTTCTAATCCAACCCACTAGTCAACCATTTCAAACAAATGATTGTCCAATCTCTTCTTTAAAATCTCCAGTGACTAAGCACCCACATCTTCACAATAGGCACAGAGTGACAATAGGCGGGAAGTGATGGAAAATCTTTTTTATGTGATGAGTATCTTTTCCCCCATTAATTCTGTTGGTGGGAAGGCACCTTGAGAAATCTCATAATATCCAAGTAAAGGCCTGGCTCAGCTAATCAATTAACCCTTGTGATTAATGGTTGCCGAGTTGACAGAATCATAAATCTAGGATTCCAAACATTCGTAGATTTTTTTTTTAATTTGAAAAGAGCCCTCTACTCAGTTGGGAGGATTTTTTTTTTTAATTACTGTGTTGTGACCCAGAACCATTTAAATCCGTAATGGTTGTGAGCGTTGCTGAGTCATTTGCGTGGGCAAAACGTACTTGCAATTTATTGCTGAGTCATTTGGAAGAATAACTGATCCGTTCAGTGATTTGACTCATTTCAGAAAATAAAATGGTCTGTTCTGAATTAGAGTGAAAGGAAACCATTAAAAAACTGCCACTCTGTTCATTGCAAAGCTACAGGGCAAACAAAAAACAAAACAAAACAAAAAAATCCTGTCTCATTGTAGTTTATTACCATGTGTGTTTACATAATATTCATACAAAAGATGATGCCCACCTAGGAAGGCATGTTTTAACTTGTTTAAAGTTTGTGGAGTTTAGTTTAGTTCAGTTTTTAGTTTAGTTTAGTTTAGTTTTAGGGAAGAGTTTAATAATAATAATAATAATAATAATAATAATAATAATAATAATAATAATAATAATAATATACTACTACTACTAATACTACTACTAATAATAATAATAATAATAATAATAATAATAATAATAATAATTTAGATTTGTATGCCGCCCCTCTCCGAGGACTCGGAGTTTGTAAAGAGGCTTTTGTGAACTATTGAGGAATATCAGCATTCTATTTATTTTTTATTTTCATCAAGCATTTATTAGAAAACAGATACAAGTATGAACATGATTATGAATACTGTATACAAGATGTACAGTATATGAATAAAAGGAAATATTAGGACAGGCACTGTAGGCATGCTGGTGCGCTTATGCACACCCCTTAAAGACCCCTCAGGAATGGGGCAAGGTCTACAGTAGACAGTTAAAGGTTTGGAGGTTTGAGGACGAAACCAAAGAGTCAGGCAGTGCATTCCAGGCATGGACAAGTTGTGTTTTTCTGCAAACGAGTTTGGAGTGGTTTACCAGAATAGAATAGTATAGTATAGTATAGTATAGAATAGAATAGAATAGAACAGAACAGAACAGAACAGAATTAGAATTAGAATAGAATAGAATAAAATTAGAATTAGAATGAATTAGAGTAGAATAGAATAGAATAGAATGGAATGGAATGGAATGGAATGGAATTAGAGTTAGAATTGGAATAGGAATTGGAATTAGAATTAGAATTTTACTGGCTAAGTGTAATTGGACACACAAGGAATTTGTCTTGGTACACATGATCTCAGTGTTGGTAAAAGAAAAGATACCTTCATCAAGAATCATAAGGTACAACACTTAATCCAAGTACACTTAATCCAAGTACAAATAAGCAATCAAATCATATTAGGAACCAGTCAATATAAATTGTAAGGATACAAACAACAAAGTTACAGTCGTACAATCATCAGTGGGAGGAGATGGGTGATGGGACCAATTAGAAGATAGTAGTGCAGACGTAGTAAAATAAACATGTTTGTGGTTATGGTTTCAGTCTTGCAAGATTGTTGTCAGCTTAATCTGGGCAAGAAGCACGCCCAGAAAGACTAGCTCCAATTTTATTCCAAGGTTAACATAGAAACATAGAAGACTGACGGCAGAAAAAGATCTCGTGATCCATCTAGTCTGCCCTTATACTATTTTCTGTATTTTATCTTAGGATGGATATATGTTTATCCCAGGCATGTTTAAATTCAGTTACTGTGGATTTATCAACCACGTCTTCTGGAAGTTTGTTCTAAGGATCTACTACTCTACTACTACTATACGACTACTCTACACTCACATAATCTTGCAAGTCTGAAGGTACCTCTCTTTCCCCACCTTGCCTTGACAATGCAAGAAGCTAAGGAAAGACCCTTGTGAGAAATTTGCCATACACCCCACTCCTTCTCCAGATTTAGCAACTGCTCATCTGACCATTGTCTAACCTGCCACTCTGTCTCCCAAGGTCATTCTCACATGCCATTACAGAGGAGAAGAGTAGAGTACAGTGAAGAGCAGCAAAGATTATTAGAGACTGGGGGCTAAAACATATTAAGAACAGTTGCCAGAATTGGGTACGTCTAGTTCAGTGATGGCGAATCTATGGCATGGGTGCCACAGGTGGCACACGGCGCCATATCTGCTGGAACACAAGCCATTGCCCTGGCTCACCTCCAACATGCATGTGTGTACTGGCTAGCTGATATTTGGCTCACAGAGAGGCTCTGGGAGGGCATTTTTGGCTTCCAGAGAGTCTCCAGGGGATGGGGAGGATGTTTTTACCCTCCCCCGGCTCCAGGGAAGCCATTGGAACCTGGGGAGGGTGAAACAAGAACCTTCTGAGCCCATCAGAAGTTTGGAAACAGGCTGTTTCCAGCCTCCACACATTGAATTATGGGTGTGGGCACTTGCACATGCCCGATAGTGCACACCCATGCTCTTTCGGCACTTGAGAAAAAAAAGGTTCGCCATCACTGGTATAGGGTTTCCTGCCTGAGCAGGGGGTTGGACTAGAAGACCTCTAGGGTCCTTTTCAATTCTGCTATTCTGTTAAGAGCAGAATTCTGCCAGACACAGCCATACAATTCTCTACAAACTCCACAGAGCCAGGATGGAGTCACCGAACCAAGCCATCCAATTTTTGTCAGCAACATTTTTAGACTCTAGAAGTTGTGCTTGACTAACATGAGAAAGCTTGTGTTTCTTGATTGGTGAACACCCTGAGAAGAAGGTCGCTGGTTGAGTCCCATGGTGACAATCAAGCAAAAATTATATCGAAGCCACATCACCACCGAAAATTAGCAACTCTGTATACAAAAGCTTGGACTAAGCAACATTTTATCCAAGAGGCAATATGTATACTGTACTGGGAACGCTCAAAGAACACATCCTAGATCTGACTGAATGAAATATTCTCATTGAATACTTTGTTCTGTACAAAGGTGAATGTGCTGACAACATGTAAAATTGATTGTCAATCAGTGTTGCTTCCTAAGATGTCACAGAGGTTTTGATTTACGTGGAATTATATTGTGTTGTTTAAGTGTTTCCATTACTATTTTTTTGAGCAGTATATTTGTAAATGGCTCTAAAATGGTTCTCTTCTCCTGTGGAACCATTCAGCAGAACTGTATCAAAATAAGGTCAGGAATTATCCAGGCGAGAAAGAGAGATCTATTATAAGTTAATTAAAGAGACACCTGGTTCCTCAAATGTAGAGATTATCTCCTGTTCAATAAATTGGAGGTGCCATCTATTGTGCCGAACCATTGGTTCCTCCCAGCTGGTTATGTGAATACTTGTTATCGAACCTTATTCTCCATTTCACAAGAAGAACAGGGTGTTGTCTGATGACCTAGAAATGATAGGGATTGGTTCTAGAATGTTCTACGTGACCAGAAGATGTTCTATCCCAGCGAGACTATCTCTTCCCAAAATATTTTCCCTCAGGAAGATGCTCAATTCTATAGTTATGGAGAACCAATTTTTGTTAGATGGGATGCTAGGTTCATACCTTCCCTTCACATTCATCTGGGTAACTTGGATTATTTATTTTTTTCAAGCACTGGATCAGTGTTCCCTCTAATTTTTTGGGGGGGTGGGCAGAAAAGTATAGTGTCTGAGCGGCAGTCCCTTCAGGACTGGGGGGCACAGAAATAATAAATAAATAAATAAATAAATAAATAAATAAATAAATAAATAAATAAATAAACAAACAAACAAACAAACAAACAAACAAACAAACAGACAGACAAACAAAAAACCCACCCTGTTTTGCCTCAGAGAATTTCAAAATAAAATACTGTACTGTGTGTCTATAACAGTGAGCTCATAATAGGGCAACTCTATCAATATCAAAATGCCACTTAAATAGTTGAGCTAGTTTCAAACTAGATTTTGATTTTCTTTCTCTCTTCCTTACTCCCATTCTTTTTCTTTCTCTTTTCCTTCCTCTCTTTTTTCTATCTGTTTCTCTCTCTTCCTCTCTTCCTCTCTCTCTCTCTCCTTTCCTCTCACTCTTTCCCTCTCGGCTTCTGGGCAGGTTTGGAAAACTCTGAGTTGATGATGATTTTTAAGTGAGCGATTGCTCACTGCTCAGCTTAGAGGGAACTATGCACCGGATGCTGAGTTTTGAGAGGGTGGGATTAAAATGGTCAAATCTATAGCATGTTCAGTGGCAGGGGTGGGTTCGTTCGCGCAGTTTCACTTTCATGCATGCTCAGATGGTGGATTCTGCCCAAAACACTGCTGAGAAGCTGTGCTTTGGGCAAAGAAATAAGGTTGATATTAACCCAGGAGTGGCCGGGCGGGTGGGCTTTTTTTTTTGAAGCAGAAGGCAAGGAGAAGACATCAGATCACAGAAAAAAATTGCTGAAAATTGGAAAAACAAGATGGCAGCACCTACAGACCAGCATCGCCTGAGCTGGATCCGTAAAGCCAAAATTAAACACAATTTGAGTATTGCCCACAAGATCATATGCTGCAACGTCCTACCGGTCAATGACTACTTCAGCTTCAACCGCAACAACACAAGAGCACGCAACAGATTCAAACTTAATACGAACCGCTCCAAATCTGACTGTAAAAAATATGGTTTCAACAATTGAGTTATCGAAGCGTGGAACTCATTACTGGACTCAATTGTGTCAACCCCTAACCCCCAACATTTCTCCCTTAGACTCTCCACGATTGACCTCTCCAGGTTCCTAAGAGGCCAGTAAGAGGCGTACATAAGTGCACTGGTGTGCCTTTCGTCCCCTGTCCAATTGTCTTTCCTTTCTTTCACCTATCATATATATTCTCTTCCTTTCATATATCCTCTCCTCTAAGTTCACTTTTACCCTTATATATATTACCACATATCTATTTTTCTTCCTATGTATTTGTGTATTGGATAAATAAACAAACAAACAAACAAATAATGTCACCAGTGGGTCGCTAACAGTTGGGGTGATCTGGTCCAAACCGGGAGGCACTGACCCTTGTTCAGTGGGAATAAAACCTTTATGTACAGAACGTTTGAGCGGATTCCATAGCTTCCAACAGAGGATACAACACTGAAGTACATTTTATTATAATCAATCCCCGAATTCTTTAGGTTTGCCCTAAAAATATAGGGTGTGAATAAGATTAGACAGATAGACGGATATATAATTTCCAATGTATGCACCCAGTAGATAAGACAATTGGAAAGATTTCAAATTCTAATTAAAAGGGGGGAAAATCTGATGCTATCCACAAATGGACAAACTGGATATTGTTTTTGCATCTACTTCCTGTATATTCATGACCATATTTGCCAGGCTAAGAAACGGAGTCCAAGAAATTAATTCATCTTGGATAAACAGTTCTTGGTTTAACATGATGTCTGCACCCAAACAGTTATCTGTGACTTAAATAACCCCCTATAATAACTTTATTTTAAAATCAAGTTCAGACATCAAAGAGGTTAGGACACCTTTCCCAATGTATTTCAGATACATTAAATTACAGCCATATGCAGATATATTAACTTCAGCCACATGCAGTTTGATGATGCCAATATGTCAAAATAAATGTCAGTGATGTCCTAAGGTCAACCATTATCTTTGTGAATCATGCTGGCAGAAGTTAATAAAGTCATGTAAATATCTATGGAGATTCACCATCATCCAGGTCATCTTTGTCCCAAAGGTTCTCTTCTAAGAAGCAATTGGACTTTCTTGGGGGTTTTTCCCCCCTGGAAAACATTTCGCTTCTCATTGAAGAATCAAGAATCAAGTAAAGTGTTAATATCACTTTACGCTTGGAATACTGCATCCAGTTTTGGTCACCTCAATGTAAAAATGATGTTGAGACTCTAGAAAGAGTACAGAGAAGAGCAACAAAGACGATTAGGGGATTGCAAGCTAAAACATATGAAGAATGATAGCAGGAACTGGGTATGTCTAGTTTAATGAAAAGAAGGACTAGGGGAGACAAGATAGCAACATTCCAATATCTCAGGGGTTACCACAAAAAAGAGGGAGTCAAACTATTCTCCAAAGCACCTGAGGGTAGAACAAGAAGCAATGGGTGGAAACCAAACAAGGAGAGAAGTAACTTAGAACTAAGCAGAACGTTCCTGACAATTAGAACTATTAATCAGTGGAACAGCTTGTCTCCAGAAGTTGTGAATACTCCAACACTGGAAGTTTTAAGAAGATGTTGGATAGCCATTTAATAACCATTTGTTTTAAAGAAGATGTCCTCTTTGCCGATGATGTAAAACTCTCCAACACCACCGATAATACAACTACTCTCCAAAAAGAGCTTGATGCTGTTTCTGAGTGGTCAAACACATGGCAACTCCAAATCTCAACTAGCAAATGCTCTGTCCTACACATTGGGAAGAAGAATCTGAACTCCAAATACGAACTGAATAATCAAATTATCACAGATAATCCCCACTCGGTTAAAGACCTTGGTATACTAATAACAAAAGATTTAAGTGCCAAAGCCCACTGCAACAATATAGCCAAGAAGGCTTCAAGAATTGTAAACCTAATTCTACGTAGCTTCTGCTCTGGCAATTTCACACTACTTACCAGAGCTTACAAAACTTTTGCCAGACCCATCCTCGAATACAGCTCATCTGTTTGGAACCCATATCGCATCTCAGACATTAACACCCTTGAAAATGTCCAAAGATACTTCACCAGAAGAGCCCTTCACTCCTCCACTCGAAATAGAATACCCTACGAGACTAGACTTTCAATCCTGGGCCTAGAAAGTTTAGAACTAAGACGCCTTAAACAAGATCTAAGTATTGCCCACAAGATCATATGCTGCAACGTCCTGCCCGTCGGCGACTACTTCAGCTTCAACCACAACAACACAAGAGCACACAACAGATTTAAACTTAATATTAACCACTCCAAACTTGACTGTAAATAAAATGACTTCAGTAACCGAGTTGTCGAAGCGTGGAACTCATTACAGGACTCCATAGTGTCATCCCCAAACCCCCAACACTTTATCCTTAGATTATCTACTATTGACCTATCCAGATTCCTAAGAGGTCAGTAAGGGGCGAGTACAAGTGCACTAGAGTGCCTTCCGTCCCTTGTCCTATTGCTCTGCTATATCTCCTATACCTTTCTTCTATTCCTATATCTCTTCTTCTATTCTTTCATTGATATGTTCTATTACTATATCTTCTTTTCTATTATTTCATAGATATATTTTACTATGAGTATCTCCTCTATAACCTTCATCATGTATTTTACTAGATATATACCCACTAAAACCCTCATTGTGTATTGGACAAAACAAACAAATAAATAAATAAGCCATTTGTCTGAACTGGCAAGGCAAAGGGTTGGACCAGAAAACCTCCAAGGTCCCTTCCAACTTTGTTGTTGTTATTGTCATTAAAAAAAAAAAAGCAGTCTCAAGGGATATTTATGTGAACACAATTAAGTGTTTCTCTTTAGTGGTTCATGGAGAATGAAATAAATCCAGCAATGTAAATCTACTGATATATCCAACAATGAGTTGCAAACCACGCAACCATACACCTACTTCAGGCTCATGCCATTTGATTGCATCTGTTCATTGTCCCCACACATATATAATTGCACTGGAATGTAATCCTCCATTGTCAACATTCCACAGCGGTAGCAGTGTCATAATGAATGGGTGTATAGATGACTAAGTATATGGAGGAAATCTCATGCTAGGAAGTGGTACGTAGGGGAGAGAGAGAGAGGGAGAGAGAAAGAGATGGATAATTCACAATCCACCAATGGCTTCTTGGTAGCCACATCATGACAACACATGAGCACACAACAGATACAAACTTAAAGTAAACCGCTCTAAACTCCACTGCAGGAAGTACAACTTTAGTAACCAAGTAGTTGATGCATGGAACTCACTAACAGACTCTGTAGTATCATCTCCTAACCCCCAAAACTTTACTCTTAGACTCTCCACTGTTGACCTCTCCCGATTCCTAAGAGGTCAGTAAGGGGCGTGCATAAGTGCATCAGATTGCCTTCCATCCCCTGTCCTAATGTTTCTCTTTTACTAGTATCATGTATATAAATATTATTATATCTTTCTATACCACCAATACGTCCTTGACAAAACAAACAAACAAATAAATAAATATTACAGGTAGTCTTCGACTTATTTATTTAATGACCATTCAAAGGCACAACGCTGAAAAAAATGACTTATGACTATTTTCCACACAAACAACCACTGCAACATCTTGTAATCAAGTCCTTAGCAATATTTAAGACAGTTGCAGTGTCCTTGACTCATGTTGTGGGGCAGTGGTTAGAGTGCAGTACTGCAAACTACTTCTGCTGATCACCGGCTGCCAGCAGTTTGGCAGATCAAATCTCAGTAGGCTTAAGATTGACTCAGCCTTCCATCCTTCCGAGGTGGGTAAAATGAGGACCCAGATTGTTGGGGGCAATAGGCTGAGTCTCTGTAAAACTGCTTCAAGAGGGCTGTAAAGCGCTGCAAAGCAGTACAGTGATCCCTCGAGTTTCGCGATCTCGATGTTCGCTAAACGCTATATCGCGAGTTTTCAACCCGGAAGTAAACAACACCATCTGCGCATGCGTGCCCTTTTTTTTCTATGGCCACGCATGCGTAGATGGTGGAGTTTCCCCACCGGGCTGAGCGGCTTCCCCTGGGTCTTCCCCCTCTTGCCCTGGTAAGTGGCGCGAGCAACGGCGTGGGCGCGCGCACGGGGCCCGCTTCCCAGCTGGGAAGCAACAACAGCAACCGGGTGGGTGGGGGAAGCCCCGGCGGCGCGCGCGCGAGGTCCGCTTCCCAGCTGGGAAGCAACAACAGCAACCGGGTGGGTGGGGGAAGCCCCGGCGGCGCGCGCGCGAGGTCCGCTTCCCAGCTGGGAAGCAACAACAGCAACCGGGTGGGTGGGGGAAGCCCCGGCGGCGCGCGCGCGAGGTCCGCTTCCCAGCTGGGAAGCAACAACAGCAACCGGGTGGGTGGGGGAAGCCCCGGCGGCGCGCGCGCGAGGTCCGCTTCCCAGCTGGGAAGCAACAACAGCAACCGGGTGGGTGGGGGAAGCCCCGGCGGCGCGCGCGCGAGGTCCGCTTCCCAGCTGGGAAGCAACAACAGCAACCGGGTGGGTGGGGGGAAGCCCCGGCGGCGCGCGCGCGAGGTCCGCTTCCCAGCTGGGAAGCAACAACAGCAACCGGGTGGGTGGGGGAAGCCCCGGCGGCGCGCGCGCGAGGTCCGCTTCCCAGCTGGGAAGCAACAACAGCAACCGGGTGGGTGGGGGAAGCCCCGGCGGCGCGCGCGCGCGAGGTCCGCTTCCCAGCTGGGAAGCAACAACAGCAACCGGGTGGGTGGGGGAAGCCCCGGCGGCGCGCGCGCGAGGCCCGCTTCCCAGCTGGGAAGCAACAACAGCAACCGGGTGGGTGGGGGAAGCCCCGGCGGCGCGCGCGCGAGGCCCGCTTCCCAGCTGGGAAGCAACAACAGCAACCGGGTGGGTGGGGGAAGCCCCGGCGGCGCGCGCGCGAGGCCCGCTTCCCAGCTGGGAAGCAACAACAGCAACCGGGTGGGTGGGGGGAAGCCCCGGCGGCGCGCGCGCGAGGCCCGCTTCCCAGCTGGGAAGCAACAACAGCAACCGGGTGGGTGGGGGAAGCCCCGGCGGCGCGCGCGCGAGGTCCGCTTCCCAGCTGGGAAGCAACAACAGCAACCGGGTGGGTGGGGGAAGCCCCGGCGGCGCGCGCGCGAGGCCCGCTTCCCAGCTGGGAAGCAACAACAGCAACCGGGTGGGTGGGGGAAGCCCCGGCGGCGCGCGCGCGAGGTCCGCTTCCCAGCTGGGAAGCAACAACAGCAACCGGGTGGGTGGGGGAAGCCCCGGCGGCGCGCGCGCGAGGCCCGCTTCCCAGCTGGGAAGCAACAACAGCAACCGGGTGGGTGGGGGAAGCCCCGGCGGCGCGCGCGCGAGGTCCGCTTCCCAGCTGGGAAGCAACAACAGCAACCGGGTGGGTGGGGGAAGCCCCTGCGGCGCGCGCGCGAGGTCCGCTTCCCAGCTGGGAAGCAACAACAGCAACCGGGTGGGTGGGGGAAGCCCCGGCGGCGCGCGCGCGAGGCCCGCTTCCCAGCTGGGAAGCAACAACAGCAACCGGGTGGGTGGGGGAAGCCCCGGCGGCGCGCGCGCGAGGCCCGCTTCCCAGCTGGGAAGCAACAACAGCAACCGGGTGGGTGGGGGAAGCCCCGGCGGCGCGCGCGCGAGGTCCGCTTCCCAGCTGGGAAGCAACAACAGCAACCGGGTGGGTGGGGGAAGCCCCGGCGGCGCGCGCGCGAGGTCCGCTTCCCAGCTGGGAAGCAACAACAGCAACCGGGTGGGTGGGGGAAGCCCCGGCGGCGTGCGCGCGAGGCCCGCTTCCCAGCTGGGAAGCAACAACAGCAACCGGGTGGGTGGGGGAAGCCCCGGCGGCGCGCGCGCGAGGCCCGCTTCCCAGCTGGGAAGCAACAACACTAACCGGGTGGGTGGGGGAAGCCCCGGCGGCGCGCACGCGGATAAGCAGCAGCAGCGAGGCGGCGGGGAAACCCCAATCTTCGGCTCCTCGCTGCTGCGGTGGAAGTAAAAACACCATCTGCGCATGCGCAGATGGTGTTTTTACTTCCGCACCGCTACTTCGCGAAAAATCGATCATCGCGAGGGGTCCTGGAACGGAACCCTCGCGATGATCGAGGGACCACTGTATATAGGTCTAAATGCTATTTTACGATTTACTGACAAGCAAAGTCAATGAGGAAGCCAGATTCACTTAACAACTGTGTCATAACAATATTTGTTTGTTTGTTTGTTTGTTTGTTTGTTTGTTTGTTTGTTTATTAGACTTCTATGATGCCCTTCTTGAAGCGACTCAGGGTGGCATGCAACATTGTAAATGCAGACAATATATGTGAAGAAATCTAACTATTTTAAAAAAAGATTTATACAAAATTAATAAAAAATTCTAAAAACCCCACGTACAGTCATCCACATTCATTCATTTCAATCATACACAACATTTATTAACTGAATAAACAAAATCTCACAGCCAACCCCCACTCAGTAAAAGACCTTGGAATACTAATATCAAATGACCTAAGCGCCAAAGCCCACTGCAACAATATCGCCAAAAAGGCTTCTAGAGTTGTTAACCTGATCCTACGTAGCTTCTGCTCCAGCAATCTCACACTACTCACAAGAGCCTACAAAACTTTTGCCAGACCAATCCTTGAATTCAGTTCATCTGTCTGGAACCCATACCACATCTCGAACATCAACACCCTTGAAAATGTCCAAAGATACTTCACCAGAAGAGCCATTCACTCCTCCACTCGAAACAGAATACCCTACGAAAGCAGACTATCAATCCTAGGTCTTGAATGCTTAGAACTACGACGCCTAAAACACGATCTAAGTATTGCTCACAAGATCATATGCTGCAACGTTCTACCTGTCAATGACTACTTCAGCTTCAATCGCAACAACACAAGAGCACGCAACAGATTCAAACTTAATATTAACCGCTCCAAACTTGACTGTAAAAAATATGATTTCAGCAACCGAGTTGTCGAAGCGTGGAACTCATTACCTGACTCAGTAGTGTCAACCCCTAACCCCCAACATTTTTCCCTTAGACTATCCACGATTAACCTCTCCAGGTTCCTTAGAGGTCAGTAAGGGGCATGCATAAGTGCACCAGTGTGCCTTCCGTCCCCTGTCCAATTGTTTCTCCTTATCTCATTTATCTTTTCTTCCTTTCAAATATGTTCACCTATACTTTTATATCTTTTCTTCTATTCTTTTCTTTATTTAAATTACTACATATCTATTCTCTTCAATGTGTATTATGTATTGGACTAACTAACTAACTAACTAACTAACTCACTCACTCAATCAATCAATCAATCAATCAATCAATCATCCGGAGACACTCTCGTCGCTCATGACCCCCATGCCCGCCAGCAGAGGTGGATCTTCAGAGCTTTACGAAAGATCAGGAGGGAGCGAGCAGTACGTATCTCCAGAGGGAGTTCGTTCCAGAGGGCAGGGGCCACCACAGAGAAGTCTCTTTCCCTAGGCCCTGCCAGAACAAATTGTCTGGCCGACGGGACCAGGCCGACTCTGTGGGACCTAACCAGCCGCTGGGATGCATGAGGCAGAAGATGCCCCCACGGGTAGTCTGTTCCTAAGCCATGTAGGGCTTGGTAGGTCATAATCAGCACTTTGAATTGTGCCAGGAGACCAATTGACAACCAACGCAGCTCATGGAGTGATGTTGAAATGTGGGCAGAGCCTCTGTGCAAGCCAAAAAATCAGCTGGCCGGCACACACATGCACATTGGAGCTAAGCTAGGGCAATGGCTCGCGTGCCAGCAGATATGACTCTGCATGCCATCTGTGGCACCCCTGCCATAAGTTCCCCATCACTGGTCTATATCAATAAGGTAAAGTTCTAAGGATTTCTTGTAGTATTGGTTTCCTAGTTTGACCTATTTAAAAGGGCTGAGAGTCGGGATGAAAGAGAACAACCCGGAGTATTAAAAGGAGTGCTAGGACGACATTTCTCAATTGATGTTGTGACTACCCTATGGTGGCTATTTTGTAATTAGGTATTGTAATTTGATCCCATCTCTCAACATTGTAACTTCAAATCTCCATTTATTTATAATGCTTGGAAAGACCACACCTGGTGTTGTACATACTCCTGATCAGTTGGAGGAGGATGAAGATATTGAGGACTCGGATCCAGATAGTGTTTATGAATTAGTGGGGGGACTGGGGTTACAGGTGGCAGGCCAGCCACAGGATGGGGCTATGAGTTCAGGAACTAGTGAGGGAGAATCAGACGCTCGCTGGGTTAACCCTAAATTCAGAAGGGCCCAAAAACGTAGAGAACAGAGGTCTGGAAGAAGATATTAAGGAGAGGAATGGGTTGAATACTGTAGTGATGTATTTGGCACGTCAGGGGGTCAGTGGAGAAGGGTGGAGTTTCAACATTGCCGAAGGGAAAATGGATGTGTTTTTTGCCGTGCTAAAGTAAGCAAAAGTATTCTGTGTTGTTAACAGTCAGTTCTGTGGTTTTTTCAAAGTCATGCTGTTAGGAAAATAAATCTTGTTAAGTGCAGCAGGAGAAGGGATGTGAGGAATGCAGCTAAGAGAGATAAGGACCGTGCCTGTATGGAATGCGTTTGAATTACAGGAGAGCAGAGAAATAAATGGAGTTTCTTTATTCATGAAATGAAGCATTTAATAAGAGTTATTTGTAATTGCTAAATTTCTACCAGAAACCAGAACACTTGGAATATTGCATCCAGTTTTGGTTGCTGATATAAAAAAAGATGTGGAGACTCTAGAAAGAGTACAGAAAAGAACAGGGATGATTAAGGGGCTAGACCAGCGGTCCCCAAACGACGGCCCGCGGGCCACATGCGGCCTGCTGATGCCATTTATCTGGCCCGTGGGTCTTTTCCAAGGCCGCACTGGAAAAGCAGTGAGAACGTCCCCCTCAATCTCATCTCACCCGAGGTAAAGTAAGGCTTGCCGAAAGCCAAGCTGGGCACAACACACACACACGCCTCCTCCTCTTTGAGTTGCTAGCTCCTGTTTTCTGAATGGGGATTGAATGGGAGTCCGGGGTCGGAGGGTGGAGGCTTGTCGGGTGAGTCCTCCATGGGGAGAGAAGAGGGAGGGTGAAAGAGGGAGAAGAGAGAGAAGTAGAGAGAAAGAAAGAAAAGGGAAAGAGAAGGGAAAAAGAGAGGGAAAGAGAAGTGGAGAGGAAGGAAGGACCGAGGGAAGGGAGGGAGGGAGGGAAGGAAGGAAGGAAGGGGGAGAGAGGGGGAGAGAAAGGGAGGGAGGGAGGAAGAGAGATAGCAAGAGAGAGTGAGAAAGAGACAGAGAGAGCAAGAGACAGAAAGCAAGCAAGAGAGAGAGAGCAAGAGAGAGAGGAAGCAAGACAGAGAGAGAGAAAGAAAGCAAGAGAGAGAGAGAGAAAGAAAGAAAGAGAGTGAGTGAGAGAGAAAGAAATAAGGTATGTGCAGTGTGCACAGGAATCTGTTCATAGGTTTTTTTATAGTCCAGCCCTCCAACAGTCCAAGGGACAGTGAACTGGCCCCCTGTGTAAAGATTTTGGGGACCCCTGGGGTAGACGCTAAAACACATGAATAATGGTTGCAGGAATTGGGTATGTGTAGTTTAATGAAAAGAAGGCGAGATAGACAAAAATCAGCCTTCCCTCTGCTGGAAATGTAAAAAAGAATATGGAACATATTTCCTCCTATGGTGGGAATGCAAAAAGACTCAAAGCTACTGGGAAAAAAATAGGTAATTGGCTTAATGATATTTTGGGTATCAATGTAGAAATCCCCCCGGAATGTTTCCTCTTAGGAATCTTACGTCAACATTTCAATAAAAATCAGTCATATTTGGTGATTCACATTACAACCGCGGCTAGGATAGCTTTTGCTCAAATGTGAAAAAATGAAGGAATTCCACAGGAAGAGCAGATTTTGGAGAAAATTACATACTGTGCAGAAATGGTTAAATTAACATTAGAATTAAGAAATAACGAAGAATCTTTATTTTATAACTGCTGGGACTCTTTTTATCATTGGCTTGAAAAAAGGCCAAAGCCGTCATAATATATTACACTGTTAAAAGGGTAAGAGAAAATTACCTGGTGATGAAGTTTAATGTTTAAAGGAGAGAAAGATGTTCATATTAATTAAGAATATTATCTTTTTTCTTTACTTTTTGTTAATTTAATTATTATCAATACAGTAGTACTAATTAGTATTTATTGTTATAAAGTTATTTAAGATAGGCAATAGAGAATATATATAGTTATTACTATACAGACTTATCGCACACTCACCCATTTCTCATTGAGAGGTTTAATTTTGTATGTTTGTACGGTTTATGTGTATTTGTTTATATATGTAAATAAAATTAAAAAAAATAAAAAAGAAAAGAAGGCGTAGGGGAGACATGATAGCAGTGTTCCAATATCTCAGAGGTTGCCACAAAGAAGAGAGGGTCAAACTATTCTCCAAAGGACCTGAGGGTAGGACAAGAAGCAATGGGTGGAAACTAAACAAGGAGAGAAGTTAGAACTAAGGAGAAATTTCCTGACAGTTAGAACAATTAACCAGTGGAACAGCTTGCCTCCTGAAGTTGTGAATGCTCCAACACAAAAAGATTTTAAGAAAATGTTGTACAACCATTTGTCTGAAATGGTATACAGTGGAACCCCGACATAAGAGCTGCTCTACTTAAGAGCAACTCGAGATAAGAGCTGGGAGGGGAGAGATATTTTTGTTCTACTTACAAGCCCAAATTCGAGATACAAGCGCCAAGGAGCTGTCTCCTGAAGCCAAACGCTAACTTCCGCGTTCGGCTTCAGGAGACAGCTGCGAAGCGGCGCGCGTGTTTTAAAAGGTTGCAGCCGGCCTGGGGGGCTCGGGGGGGTGCTTGCAGCTTTCTTTCTTGCTCTTTTTCTTTCTCTCTTTTACCTTCCCTTCCTCTATTTCTTCTTTTCTTTCTCCTTCCCACCTTCTTCCCTCCCTCCCTCCCTTCACTCATTCCTCTCTTACTCTCCCCTTTCATAAGTTTCCTTGCTTCCTTCCTCTGTTCCTGTTCCTTCCCCCTTTCTTTCTTTCTTTCTTTCTTTCTTTCTTTCTTTCTTTCTTTCTTTCTTTCTTGCTCTTTTTCTTTCTCTCTTTTACCTTCCCTTCCTCTATTTCTTCTTTTCTTTCTCCTTCCCACCTTCTTCCCTCCCTCCCTCCCTTCACTCATTCCTCTCTTACTCTCCCCTTTCATAAGTTTCCTTGCTTCCTTCCTCTGTTCCTGTCCCTTCCCTCTTTCCTTCCTTCCCACCCTCCGTCCATTCATTCACCCATTCCTCTCTTGATCGCTTAAAGCCGGTCCCTGGTGCAAAAAGGGTTGGGGACCTCTGTCCTACAGGATTGGGTGGCAGAGAAGTTGAACATATGTAAATTTAAAAGTTTAAGAAAGTTTACAAGTTAAGTGAAAGAAACTTCATTATTCATTTATATGTACATGTACATTTCTTCATTAAAAACATGTCTTTCTGCATAATTTAGACTAACTTTGTGAGTTTTTTGAGGGCTGGAACCAATTAAAATTATTTACATTAATTCCTATGGGGAAAAGTCGTTCGAGATAAGAGCTGCTCGACTTAAGAGCCCAGGTCCGGAACGAATTAAACTCGTATCTCGAGGTACCACTATATAGGGCTTCCTGTCTGAGCAGGGGGTTGGATTAGAAACCCCCCCCCCAAATCCCTTCCAATTCTGTTATGTCTGAAGGTAAAAGGAAAGGATTCTCTTCAAGGTAATCCTCTGCTGGTTCACACAACCAGAGGAACATTGATCCAGGTGCTTTTCCTACTAAACCTAGATTCCTACTATGATTAAGGCCTTCCTCTTTGAGTGCGTTTTGATCCAACAACCACCTCTTGAAATCACTTGCCACCTTATATAAAAAATGCCTGATGAATGATGGAAGGAGTTGAGGATAGTTTCTCTACCAACAAGATGACTCATTGGCTTGAGTCACCCATAATCATTTTCTCTAAATACTGTTAGATGGAGTTATGAAACATCCTTATCCAATCAGTACAAAAATAAAAGGAAACAGACTTGGCTGCTCTTTTAACCTCATTCAACTTCACATCTCCTCAATGCTAATTTCAGCGATCCTGAAATTTCTTCTGCTTTTGCTGGAAAATCTTGGTTTCTTCAACTCAGTTACATCTAAAACAATAATAATAATAATAATAATAATAATAATAATAATAATAATAATAATAATAATAATTTATTAGATTTGTATGCCGCCCCTCTCCGAAGACTCGGGGCGGCTCACAACAAACGATAAAACAATATATATATATATATTGCTCAAGCATTCCTGGCCACTTCTAATTTTTTGCCATATTAGAGAATTAATTTGGTGTAGTGTTTAAGGCACCGGGTTAGAAACCAGGAACCATAAGGTCTAGTCCCATCTTGACATGAGATTGTTAGGTGACTTTAGGCCAGTCACTCTCAACCCAACCCACTTCACAGAAAGTGGGCAGCTGTGAAGAAAATAGGAGGAAGGAATATCAGCTATATTTCCTTCCTTAAGTTTCAGAGTCAGAATTGGAAGAGCTGGAAGGGACTTTGGAGGTCTTCTAGTCCAGCCCCCTGTTCAAGCAGGAGCTCCTGTACTATTTCAGATAATTGACTCTCCAGGCTCTTCTTATGAACCTCCAGTGATGGAGCACCCACAATTTCTGAAGGCAAATTGTTCCACTGGTTAATTCAGAGGTCGGCAAAGTTAGCTTCTATGACTTGTGGACTTCAACTCCCAGAATTCCTGAGCCAATCATGCTAGCTCAGGAATTCTGTGAGTTGAAGTCCACGTCATGGAAGAGCCAACATTGCCTACCTCTGGGTTAATTGTTCTCACTGTTAGGAAGCTTCTCCTTAATTCCAGGTTGCTTCTTTCTTTGATTAGTTTCCATCCATTATTTGCCTGGCTTTGTGGTGCTTTGGAAAATAAGTTTTTCCCCTCTCTTGTTTATGGCAGCCCCTCAAATACTGGAATACTACTATGCGTCCCACCCCACACACATTTCTT
This sequence comes from Erythrolamprus reginae, assembly GCF_031021105.1. NCBI lineage: Eukaryota > Metazoa > Chordata > Lepidosauria > Squamata > Dipsadidae > Erythrolamprus > Erythrolamprus reginae. The sequence continues at coordinate 37,252,487 of NC_091951.1, read as the reverse complement.
TTCTCTAGACTAGCCAACCCAAATTCTGCAACAGTTTTTCATATGTTTTAGTCTCCAGGCTTTTAATCATTTGAGTTGATCGTCTTTTTGCACTTTTTCCAGGGTTTTTTGTAAATAAAAATAAGAGTTATTTATAAAAATAAGGGAGAAAACGTTGACAAATTGCAGGCATTTTCTTCACCCAGCACGCACAACAAATCCGACAACTCTTAAAAAAGTAATAGAGGTAACACTTCCTTTTGCACAGAACGCCCAATAACAAAAAAAATTATGGTGGCGGCTCCTTTAAGAAGAGCTTCCTGTTTCCGGTTCGCTTCCGGTTGCTCCTGAAGTACATACATCGGTCTCCTTCCGTAAGACAGACGTTCTCACGACGCATGCGCAACCCGGGAAGTTCTTTCTATTTCCCCCCCTCCAATTTCTGCGAGTTGACCCGCGCGGGATCTTTGCTTCTGCAGCGTGCAATATGGTAAGCGAAGTGGTGGTTTTGTGTGGGGTAGTAGTTAGTAGTAGCTTTGTTCCGTCGGGGTGGGGAAGGACGAGACGTTTTAACCGTTTATTTTGGAGATTCCTGGGCGAGTCCGTCTTTGCACTTAGAAATCACGTGTGAATCCGATTTTTGCAGCCCGTTAACCTTGTGTTAAGCATTGTTAACTGGGATCACAATAGGGGCTAGTAAGGCCAAATCCTGAATGAGGATTATATGTATGTATGTATGTATGTATGTATGTATGTATGTGTATGTATATATGTGTGTGTATGTGTATGTATACACACATGTATGTATTAAAACTTGCAAAGAACTGATAAAGAAATAAAGGGAGACTAGTCTCCTTTATTTCTTTATCAATTCTTTGCAAGTTTGGAAAATATAGTTTGGTGTCTGGATGGCCCCTGGAGTGAGGCTGAAAGGCAAAAGGGAGCAATATTCTAAGATAAAATACATGAAATTGTATAAGGGCAGACTAGATGGACCATGAGGTATTTTTCTGCCGTCAATCTTCTATGTTTCTATGGATGCTCCCTCTCATATTTGGCTATACCAAGCGACTAAAAATGTATGTATATATGTGTGTGTGTGTATTAATTACATATTAATATATATATTAATATATATGGCCTGATTCAGCATGGCTCTTCTTATGTTCTTAATATAAATTATATAGTTCTATATATATGTATGTATGTATATATGTATATATATATTAATAAATCATTAAAACACAGCCACCCAATCTACTTGCAACGTTTAAACCAGAACTCTACCCCCATCACTATTTATAAGGAAGAAATGGCAGTTGCAAGCAAACCATATTCAAAGCAGTATGAAGCCAATTACTTCAGCCTGATGATGGTAAATGTGAACATAAGGGAAATATTTCTTCACCCAGAGGGTCCTTGTTTTATGGAATTCACTTCCAGAAGAGGTTGTGACAGCTGTCAGCCTTGATAGCTTCAAGGCAAGATTAGACAGATTCATGGATGCCAAGTGTATTGGTGGTTATTGAAACAGATGTCCATGTGCCGCCTCTATGTTGGTTGAGGCAGGCAGGATTCCCTTGAGTACTATTTGTTGGGGGTCAAGGGAAAGGGAGGGTTTTGCCTTCTCTTTTTGCTCAAGATCACCATGGACAATTGGTAGGCTACTGTGTGACACAGAATGCTGGATTCGATGGGGCTTGGCCTGATTCAGCATGGCTCTTCTTATGTTCTTATGTTCTTAATATTAATTATATATTAATATATATATATATTAATAAATCATGAAAACACAGCCACCCAATCTACTTGCAACATTTAAACCAGAACTCTACCCCCACCACTATTGCTGAAATGCACAATGAGCTGAATGCTAATTATGAATGTGTTCTTTATTTGAACGAGGATTTGCACATTTGGGCACATACATAGCTTCTGCTCAACTCTGCTGTAGTATTTGTTAGGCTTTAAGAGTTGTGGAAGGTTATACTAATTTTGTGTGTGAGATAAAGAGGTACGTCTGTATAAATGCTTTGCACTCGATTGCAAAATGCTTCTTAAAGCTTTATGTTCATTTTTTCCCCTTTGTCATCAGCTTTTCTATTCCTTCTTCAAATCCCTAGTAGGGAAGGACGTAGTAGTGGAATTGAAGAATGACTTGAGGTATGTTTTAATTCACAGCTGTTTGGTTGCAAATGAATCCTGGTTTCTTTATAAGCCTAGCCTTCTAGTTTCTGGCTGCTTTCTCCTTTAGTAAACCTACCCATTTTAGCTTTCATTCCCTCTATTTAATTTGCAAGATACTATTGTGTTTTTAAGGAAAAGCTGTCACCTTAATTCTGATTAGTTTTTCTTTTTTTTGCCCCTTTCGGTAGCATCTGTGGGACCTTGCATTCTGTTGATCAGGTATGAATTAAAACTTTTTTGCAACCCTTTTAAAAGAATGTACTTGTTCTGCATTTTGCCTAAGTAGGTCAGTGCTGTTGAAAGCATCACTGACTTTCTTATATCTGGAATATTTCTACGCCTCTGCTATATGTACAGTCATCCTTGAGCAAATTTCATTTTATGTTCTGTCTCTGCAGTAGCTTAGGGCAGCAAACTATTTTTTTTTATATTCTTCACTCACATTAAAAAGAAAGGGCAATTTGCACCTCTCAGAGATAGCAACTTTGTGGACAATGCCACAAGCAATGAGCTTGGATGTGGAAAACTGATGTGAGATTGTCAGAAGGTAGAGGTGAAAAAAAGCTAGCAATGATTTTGGATAGGCAGCCTTGAATGACCTGGAAATAAACCTCGGGCTATACAAACTATCTAGCTTGTTTCCTAAACTCTCTTTTTTCATTCCCTAATTCCATAGTACCTGAATATTAAGCTCACGGACATTAGTGTGACAGATCCAGAAAAATATCCTCATATGGTAAGTGCTCATCTTATAAAGACCAAGGCAGGATTTGAAAAATAATGGATAAATGCTAAGATGACATCTCTAAATTGTCTATATGACTTAATCATTAGTGTTAATCTTCATTGTCATTCAGAGATGAGATTCTCCCCATCCAAACTCTTAACAGATTTGTTTCTTTCATCTGCCAGAACCTAAGAGTAAACTTGATTTAGCGATGTTTATTTGAACCAAGAAGGCCTTATAACATATATCTATTAAGACAGTGTTTCCCAACCTTGGCAACTTGAAGATATTTGGACTTCAACTCCCAGAATTCCCCAGCCAGCGAATGCTGGCTGGGGAATTCTGAAAGTTGAAGTCCAAATATCTTCAAGTTGCCAAGGTTGGGAAACACTGTATTAAGAGATAACATAATATAAGATTGTCTTTATTGTCTTTTCTTTTTTACTGTGTGCACATGGCCCACATCAAAAATGAAATTCTGCTCTTCAAGTGAAAGTGTGTATCTACCCAAACTCATACGTAACACAAATATATACATGCTATGTACATAAATAAATAAATAAATAAATAAATAAATATATGCAGGCATATATAAATCAGTCCATTTTGAATAAGTAGTGGAAAGAAGAAACTTGAGAGGTCATAAGGTTGACGCTGTATGGAACAAAAACAGTGAGTGAATCTGGATGTATTACTTTTGAATATAGCAACAACAAGAGTTGGAAGGGACCTTGGAGGTCTTCTAGTCCAACCCTCTGCTTAGGCCTAAAAAAAGGTTGTTTTTAGCTATTGGAGTTGTCTTTTTGAATACTTTTTCCACTAGTATACTAATTTGAACATTTCTGAACACAATGAAATGAAAACTGAAATGAAAAAATTAATGCTTATTTGTTTATTTGGCTCAGAAAATTCCCCCCCGGCTGTGTGCAATTTTAAAAATTTATAGATAGATTAGCCTGCAAAATCCATTTTTTAAATTTTATTTTTCATTTCATTATGTTCAGAAATGTTCAAAGTAGTAGGCCAATGCCCAAGATAGACCACAAATTCTGATTTGGCAGGCTAATCCATATATAAAGTGAAAAAGTTACACAAAATCAGGGGGGGTGGGCTTTTCTGAGCAAAATAAACAAATAAGCATTAATTTTTTCACTTCAGTTTTCATTTCATTGTGTTCAGAAATGTTCAAATTAGTATACTAGTGAAAAAAGTATTCAAAAAGACAATTCCACTAGGTAAAACCAACCTTTTAAAAAATCTGGGTCATATATGACCCGAGGATCACAAGTGTAACTTTTTTTGCCCAGCAAAAATTAAAACACCCACCCCAGCCCCCCAAAAAACCCACCACCCTTAGAAAGAACCCCAAGTCATGTAATTTCAAGTTTCAGATATGCAGGGAAATTTTTTTTACAGGGTCTCAAATTTTGTTTTGGGTCAGGATTGACCTGAGGAGAATAGCAGCGTTAATGGTTTGTTGACAGAATTAGGAAAATAATTTACCACAGGAAGCAAAAGCAAGCACTCACAACCCATACTGTTCCAAAACGCAGCAGGCTAAAATAATTCTTATTCCATCGGAATTAAGCAGGTAGGTCTTCTATGTGCAACAGTTCACTACTTAGACCAAAGTTACAATGGCACTGAAAAAAAGTGACTTACACAGCCTCCACAAGGACGTGTGATTTACATTCAGATGCTTGACATTTTTGACAATTGCAGTATTCCATATGTGTGTGTGTGTTTGTGTCATGTGATCCCTTTCATAAGTCAATGGGGGAAGCCAAATTCACTTAACAACCGTATTATTTGTTTAACAACAGTAGTGATTCGCTAATCAGATATATTATTATTATTATTATTATTATTATTATTATTATTATTATTATTATTTATTAGATTTGTATGCCGCCCCTCTTCGTAGACACTCGGGGCAGCTCACAGCAGTGATAAAACAATATACAATAGCAAATCTAATATTAAAGTCTAAAATAACAATTTTACATTAAAAGCCTAAAAACCCCATTATATAAAAAAGCATACACACAAACATACCATACATAAACGTACATAGGCAAGGGGATATCGCAAGAAAAGTCCTAAAGTGGGGCAAAAACTCAACTTTACAAATTTCTCACCTAGCCACATGAATTTTGGGCGCATTTGTGGTTGTAAGTTGAGGATTACCTGTGCTTGGCTGCCTTGAATAGCCTGATTTTAGAAGCATCGATCCTTACATGCTTAGAGCCTCGGTGGCACAGTGATTAGAGTGCAGTGCTGCAAGCTACTTCTGCTGATCACCGGCTGCCAGCAATTGGGCAGATGGAATCTCAGTAGGCTCAAGGTTGACTCAGCCTTCCATCCTTCCAAGGTCGGTAAAATGAGGACCCAGATTGTTGGGAGCAATAGGCTTACTCTCTGTAAACCGCTTAAGGAGGCAAAGTGTAAAGCAATATTTATTTTATTTATTTGTTTGTTTTGTTAAGTACGTATTGGTGGTATACAAAGATATAATAATATTCATATACATGATACAGTGGTACCTCATCATACGAACTTACCGTATTTTTCGCTCTATAAGACGCACCTGCTGATAAGACGCACCTAGATTTTAGAGGAGGAAAATAGAAAAAAAATATTTTGAGCCAAAAAGGGGAGAGGAAGAGAGGAAGGAGTGAAAGAAGGGAGGGAGGGAGGAAAGAAAGGAGGAAGGAAAAGGAAAGCAAGAAATGGAGGGAGGAAAGGAAGGAAGGAAGGAAAGAAAGGGGGAAGGGACAGGAACAGAGGAAGGAAGCAAGGAAACTTATGAAAGGGGAGAGTAAGAGAGGAAGGACTGAAGGGAGGGAGGGAGGGAAGAAGGGAGGAAGGAGAAAGAAAAGAAGAAATAGAGGAAGGGAAGGTAAAAGAGAGAAAGAAAAAGCAAGAAAGAAAGCAAGAAAGAGAAAGAAAGAGAAATAAAAATAGAGAGGGGGAATGAAAGAAATGGAAGGAGGGAAGGAAGGAGAGAAAGCAAGAGAAAGAAAGAAAGCAAGAGAAAGAAAAAAGAATGAAAGAGCAAGAGAGCAAGAGAGAGAAAGAAAGAGAGAAAGAAAGAAAGGCAACTTCAAAGAAAGGCTCACTGAGCATCTCTCACTCTCTCTCTCTTTCTATCCCTCTTTCTTTCTTTCTCTTCCTTTCTCTCTCTCCTCTTCCTTTATCTCCTCTCTCTCCCTCCCTCTCTCTTTCTCTCCCCCCTCTCTCCCCCTTTCCCTCTCTCTTTCTCTCTCTCCCTCTCTTGCTATCTCTCCCCCCCTCTCCCTCTCTCTCTCCCCCCCTTTCCCTCTCTCTTTCTCCCTCTCCCTCTCTTCCTTTCTCTCCCCCTCTCTCTTTCTCTCTCCCCCTCTTTCTCTCTCTTCTCACTTTCTCTCTCTTGTTTTCTTTCTGTCTCTTGCTTTCTCTCTCTCTCACTCTTTCTCTCTTTTTTTCTTTCTCACGCTCTTTCTTTCTCTTGTTCTCTCTCTCTTGCTATCTCTTTCTCTCCCCCCCTTTCTCTCACTCTCTCTTTCTCACTTTCTCTCTATCTTGCTGTCTGTTGCTCTCACTCACTCTCGTTCTCTCTCCGTTCTTCTCAGCGGTGACGCGCGCACGCCCTGCCCGCCTCACCTTTGCCGAGAGCACTTTCGTCCCGAGCTCCCAGCAAGGGGGTTGCAGGAGAGGCGGGGCCGGCGAAGGTGATATTCAATGTCGGGGGCGCTCGGGCAGTTGCGCGCGCTCCCTATCTCCCTGCTAGCCCACTCGGAATATTCAAAGTAAGAAAAACCTTTGCCGGCAAAGGCTTTTCTTATTTTGAATATTCCGAGTGGGCTAGCAGGGAGATAGGGAGCGCGCGCAACCGCCCGTGCGCCCCTGACATTGAAGACCTCCGCTGAGAAAAACCTTTGCCGGCATTTCCTCTCGGCGTCAAGGAGGCGCAGCGGCGGGCGGAGAGAGGGAAGGGGGGGGCAGCGGCGTCCCTCCTGGCCTTGGCGGGCCGCCCGACCCCTCCCCACCTCCTGCAAATGCGGCGGGCAGCGGGGGGAGAGCGAGGAGCCGGTTCTGGCGGGCGCGGGGCTTGGCTGGCTGGCTGGCGGGGGGAGCGCCGCTGGTGGTGCGGAGGGAGACCCTCCTCCGGGAGGGAGGGGGCCAGGCAGCAGCTAGCCAGCCAGCCGGCGGGATGGCGCTTCCGAGTTCGCAGCCTCCCCCCCCCTCCCTGCCTGCATCTTCGCTCCATAAGACGGGGCTGATTTTTCTTCCTACTTTGGGAGGGAAAAAACTGCGTCTTATGGAGCGAAAAATACGGTAATTGGTTCCAGGAGGAGGTTCGTAAGGTGAAAAGTTCGTAAGATGAAACAATGTTTCCCATAGGAATCAATTTAAAAGCAAATAATACTGCAAATCCTTCAGGAAAATCCCAAACTTTAGAAGGGAGGCGAACAGAGGGCAGGGAGGAGCAGCTAAAGGGGGCGGGTGGAAGAAGCAAGGCTAGGCTAAAGGGTGAGTGGGAAGGAAGAAAGGCAAGGGGGGCGCCCCTCCCTTTTCTTTCTTCAAAAAAGGGAGGGGCGCCCCCCTTGCCTTTCTTCCTAAGACACCGTTTCAGTGCCTCTGCAAGCAAGCTGTTCTCTGCAAAATCTTTCCTCCTCCAAGCCGCCCCTCCCTTTTCTTTCTTCAAAAGACACCGTTTCAGTGCCTCTGCAAGCAAGCTGTTCTCTGCAAAATCTTTCCTCCTCCAAGCCGCCCCTCCCTTTTCTTTCTTCAAAAAAGGGGGAAAAAAGAAACCCCTTCATCCCAGCAGCAGCTGCTTGGGTTCGTAAGGTGAAAATAGTTCGGAAGAAGAGGCAAAAAAATCTTAAACACCGGGTTCGTATCTTGAAAAGTTTGTTAGAAAAGGCGTTCGTAAGATGAGGTACCACTGTACTAGTAAAAAAAAACCATTAGGACGGGACGGAAGGCACGGTGGTGCACTTATGCATGCCCTTGACGGACCTCTTGGGAATCGCTTGCTATAAATTTATTTTATTTATTTATTTATTTATTTAGTCCAATACATAATACACATTGAAGAGAATAGATATTTAGTAATATAACTAAAGAAACGAATAGAAGAAAAGATATAAAAGTATAGGTGAACAAATTTGAAAAGAAGAAAAGATAAATGAGATAAGGAGAGACAATTGGACAGGGTTATGAAGTGGCATATAAGTCTAAATGCTAATGCTAAGTGCTATTACATTGCCCTCCAATGCTCTTCTCCATTTCTCTTTCAGTTGTCGGTCAAGAATTGCTTCATTCGTGGCTCTGTTGTCCGCTACGTCCAGCTTCCGGCCGACGAGGTGGACACCCAGCTCTTACAAGATGCGGCTCGCAAGGAAGCCCTCCAGCAGAAGCAGTGATGAATTTTTAAATTTATTTTTTATTTTTTTATTCTCCCCGTGTGACTTGACCTTTCCCTGAAGAAGAATGGTGGCAGGTCAACGTTGTCTCTTTCTCTGGGAAGTACCAGCAAAGTTAGCGTTGTAAATATGGCCGTCCGCAGTATCTTCCTTGGATACAGATGATAATCCCACTTGGCTAATGCTCATTCCTTCTGAATGCAGCATCCATCCATAATGTTTAAAAGATATTCGCACCAACCTCTTCCATCTCCTAGGACTGCTGGAGGGGAAGGTTGGTGAGCACTAAATTGAAGAAGAAATCTTAAGTCGCCCAGCTTTCCCATTTAAAAGCAGTAATAAAACCCTTCCATTATACATCCTATTCCTTGCTCTCTTCAGCATTCAGTGAATGGCACTGTTAGGTAGCAGGAAACTCCAGTTTTGCTCAAGGATCGATACTCAACTATGAAAATATATTTCTGTAGCTCGTTTTGCCCTGCAAAGTGCCCCAAAACATGGCTTTGTTCATGTATTATCAGCCCTTTCTAATGTCTTTAATTTCCTTCTGATGCAGCACAGTGGTTTTCATTTTTTTTCCATGTTGGTGTATTTCCTATTTATAAGGGTTTCCTATTTATGAGTGATTCTTTCTTTGGAATTTCAGCAGGTTAGAAAGGAGACCTGCAAACTTCTCAAGTGTGGAGAGTGTGTCCATTTTATTTTTGTTGTACACGCACTATAATACGTACCATTCAGGGTCAATCCAAGCTTTCTTTGTTGCAATATGAAATGTTGCTTATTTTCTCTGGCCGTTAGAAAAAAGTTGCAGGTTAAGTCCTACTGTTTTTGAGGATTTTTTTTTTTTTAACATTTCACTGTTGTTGCCTTTTGTATTGTTGTTCTGACATTTTATGGCATATGCACGTTTTTTAGGAAGCCTTTTTGGAAGCATAATGATACGTTAAACAGAAAGTGGACAATTAAAAGTTTGATTTAAAAGATAGAATTGGTTTTTTATTTAATTTTTAATTGATTTTTATAATAACAATATGTTCTGCCGGCGTGTTTCAACTGCCCATAATTACAGGGTAATTAGTCCAGGAAGACACACACCACACGATAAAAGGGAAAACCCAAAAGTTTTTATAAACAGAAAAACAGAAACAGCTCCCTTTTTAAATGTCAAAGGGATTTTCTGGTACACACAAGGCACAGGTTAAATGCAATCCAATTGCTCACCCAATAACTGGGAAATTGAGTCCAATTCTAAAGTCCAGAGAGTCCACACACAATCTTAAAACAGCACAAAAACCACGATCTTGACGAAACAATGAATCAGATAAACTGCCATGAGGCTAAAACACCAGGCTACACTTTTATCTGTAGCACTAATTACAGCAGCCCCACCCAACCACAGGTGGCCTCATTTTCTCTTGTAATAATTCTTCAGTTGTTGTCTCCTATGCATCACTCTACGCATGCGTGGATGGGTCATTAATTCTTGTTCAGAGTCCAGGGATGATACAGATGATTGATCTCCTGGGCTGTCTGCCAAACTTTCCTCTTCCCCGTCACTCACGCTTCCTTGGTCAGAGGAGGCTTCGTCGGCAGATTCCATCGGGAGCAAAACAGGCCTGTGGCATGTGGATGTCTCCCCCACATCCACCTCCACATTCCTTGGGGCAGGAGCTGGGCCAGAGCTAACCACCACAACAATATATCAGTAAAATATTCACACAACACATAACAATGGGCTCAGTGCTTAAAGTGCCCACCACCAAACAACATTCATACCCCTCCACCAAAATGGGGACATATTTTCTATATACCATTTTAACTCAAGAGCAATATATCTCTTTACATATTATAGAGTAATTCTAATTTATTCTTTATACCTTGGTCTCGAATTCTACTAACCACATGTCCTCTGACCTTGTCCCATCAATTCCCGCAGATCAGTTTCATTGGCCAAATTCATCCTCTTACCCATAATCTCGAACAATATGATCCACCATGTACTGATACCAATTTTGTATTGTCCATTTTGTCGCAGCCTTCCATCTTAGGACTATTACCGCCTGAGTGCTTTCTATCGCTGCTTTTATTTCTCTAAATTCTCCCATCTCGTTCCTTTTGACTAATACCGCCATTTCCTTTGTAATTGTCCATCGTATATTTAACATCCTATTAGTGTCTTGCACTTCTTTCCAAAAGTTCTGCACTACCGGACACTCCCAAAACATTTGCATAAACACCCCCTTATCTTGACATCCATGCCAACATTCTGCTGAAAGTAAAGATGGAATTGGTTATGTGCTACCATGTTATTTTTTTGAAAAAAAACCCCTTTCTCTTAAGTGGGAGGGCAACAGCAGTTGACTTACAACCACAATGGAACCCAAAACTTCCAAGACAAGTGAGTTTTTGCCCTATTTTACAACCTTTTTTGCCACAATTAGAAATATAGAAGACTGACGGCAGAAAAAGACCTCATGGTCCATTTAGTCTGCCCTTATACTATTTTCTGTATTTTATCTTAGGATGGATATATGTTTATCCCTGGCATGTTTAAATTCACTTACTATGGATTTACCAACCACATCTGCTGGAAGTTTGTTCCAAGGATCTACTACTCTTTCAGTAAAATAATATTTTCTCATGTTGCTTTTGATCTTTCCCCCAACTAACTTCAGATTGTGTCCCCTTGTTCTTGTGTTCACTTTCCTATTAAAAACACTTCCCTCACTGCAGTTCAGTTAGTCACACGGTTGTTAAGTGAATCTGGCTTCCTCATTGACTTTGCTTGGCAGAAGGTCGTAAAAGGAGATCACACGACCCCTAAGACACTACCAACCGTCATAAATACATGCCAGTTGCCAATCTTCTCAATTTTGATCACATGACACAGTGATGATGCAACGGTTGTGTGAAAAATGGTCATAGGTCACTTTCCAGTGTCGTAATTTCAAATGGTCACTAAGTGAATGGTTATAAATCAAGGATTATCTGTATTCTCTAGATTAGAGTCCCTATCTTAAATAGAATAAAATGGGCATATTGGGTAACACTAGCTTTGTTGCTTTTACGCCCATATTACATCATTACTTTTAACATTAGCAAGGAATGACTAAAGCTGAAAACATTTGCAGTGGGAATGACTAAGGCTGAAAACATTTTGAGTCCTCATTGTAGACTTTAGCTCAGTATTCAATACTGTACCATAATTCTTCTAACTAAACTAAATCAGTAAGCGGTACCTGAACACACTTATAAATGGACCACAAATTTCCTAACAGGAAGTAGCAGGTGAAGCTAGGCAAAATCACATTAGATACCTGTGCAATTAGCACAGCCCCCCCCCCTCCAAGGCTGTGTGCTCTCTCCACTTCTTTCTATACACCAATGACTGCATCTCAAACAATCCATCTGTTAAGCTACTGAAGTTTGCAGACGATACCACATTCGAGACAACGATGAAACAGACAGGAGGTTGAACAACTAGCCTCGTGGTGCGACTGGAACAATCTGGAAGTGAACACACAAGACTGTAGAAATGGTGGTAGACTTTAGGAGAAACCCTACCATAACATGATGGAGGTATCTACAGTGTCAGGGAGAATTCACATCTCTTGGTGGGATGCAATTTGGGGGTGACAGGTCGGGCAGGCCAGGATGTGAGACATTCATCGGTGGAGAGTTGGGGGCAAGCAAAATGTTGTACTTCTTTCTAGGGTGGGCATAATAAAAAATGATTGAGAAGCACTGCCTTAAGATAACTCTAGGCAGCTTACAACCATAACAATATTTTGATATTGCTATGGGAATAATAGTGATATATCTAAGAAATTAAAACAATTACTATGAAAATTAGTGTCCAAGGGGGGGGGGGAATTGTAGTCACAAATGTGAGAATGCTGAAAACTGGAGGATATGATTGGGGAAATGTTTTAAAAAGTGTGCAGTTTGCAAAATGAGAAGGGTATAATTTCTTTTAACATGGGCACACAAAGACCAAATTGTTGCTGGTTTATAGGAAGAATTTTCTTTCTTTTTTAATATATTTTTAATTGTTTTTTTAAAAAGACAAACAAAGACATACAACATTAAACACTCAAGGAGCTGCTATTGCTCTGCTTATCTTAGAAGTCTAACTACTACAAAAAACAAAAACCTAACTGTGGTCAGATCAATATAGAAATAACACACACATATATTAGATACTTGTTAAATTTAACTCTACATTCTTATGTTAATTCAATTTCTTTATCTATAAAATACTTATTCAAAAAAATAAAATATAGTGAATAACACATCTAACTTATCATATAAGCGAAAAAAAGGAAAAAAGAACAGAAATTCTGCATTTATGTTATTTTTAAACTATTTCACTCTATCTTATAAAATTTCAGAATAATAAGTTCAAAGAGTTGTACTGTACATTCTTGTTACTTTAACTTTTACTGCTATTTTTAAAGTTCCACCATTCGTATACTTTGTCCCATATTTTGTAAAATTCTGTTTCTACTTGATTATTCAAGCGTTTTGTCATCATATCTAATTCTGCACATTCCATAATTTTTTTAAAAAACTTCTGCATCCTTTGGTATTTCCTTTTCTTTCCATTTCTGCACAAATGCAATTCTTGCCGCAACCAATACATGTATTATTAAGTAATAAATTTCTTTTTTATACTTAATATTTGAAATACCGAATTAAAAAAATTCAGGATTACATTATAGGAAGAATTTTATTTGCAGAGGGAAAGGCAGCACAGTAATTAGTTTGACAAGTGCTTGGGAAGTTGTTGCCAAAGCCCACTGCAACAACATTGCTAAGAAGGCCTCAAGAATTGTTAATCTAATCCTACGTAGCTTCTGCTCTGGAAATCTCACACTTCTTACCATAGTTTACAAAACTTTCGCCAGACCCATCCTCGAATACAGCTCATCTGTTTGGAACCCATATCGCATCTCAGGTATTAACACCCTTGAAAATGTTCAAAGATACTTCACAAGAAGAGCCCTTCATTCCTCTACTCGAAACAGAATACCCTACGAAACTAGACTTACAATCCTGGGTCTTGAAAGCTTAGAACTACGATGCCTTAAACATGATCTAAGTGTTGGCCACAAGATCATATGTTGCAATGTCCTGCCTGTCAAAGACTACTTCAGCTTCAACCACAACAACACAAGAGCACAGAACAGAGATTCAAGCTGAACATTAACAGCTCCAAACCTGACTGTAAAAATATGACTTTAGTAATCGGGTTGTTGAAGCGTGGAACTCATTACTGGACTCCGTAATATCCCCTAACCCCCAACATTTTACCCTTAGACTATCCACAGTTGACCTCTCCAGATTCCTAAGAGGTCAGTAAGGGGCGTGCATAAGCGCACTACAATGCCTTCCGTCCCCTGTCCTATAGTCTCGCCTATATCTCGTATTTCTTCTCCACTATATCCCCTATTACCTTCATTGTGCATTATTGTGTATTGGAATAAATAAATAATAAAAAAATAAAAAAGAAAGAAAGAAAGAAAGTTGTTTAGCAGAATCCTGGTTGATATGTGGGGACAGGGAAGGACAATGCAGCTTTACAAAAGCCAGTTTGGTGCGAGTGGTTAAGGTCAAGGTTTAGGAGAGGGTGACTTCTAGTCCTGCATGAGGCAATGCCAGCAGAGGTGTCCTTGGGCCAGTCCCTCCCTCTTGGCTCTAGCAAGGAAGAAGCCAAGGCAAACCACTTCTGAAATCTTGTCAAGATAACTGCAAGGCCTTCTTCAGGCAACCATCAGGAGTAAACATTGACTTAAAAAGCTTTCTCCTCATGTAACCCTTGCAAATAAGATAAAATAAGTGACAGTTATATGATGGGGCTGAATTGTCAAAGTAATCTGTCTCGAAAGCAGGGGTGTCAAACTCAAGACCTGGGGGCCGGATCTGGCCTGGGGGGTGCTTAGATCTGGCCCACGGGGTCACCATGGAAACAATGAAGAACTGACCCGCAGTGCCCCTGCCAGTGAAAACGGAACTTGGGAGGGCTGTACACGGCTCTCTCAAGCTCCATTTTCTCTGGCAGAGGGTAGCAGGCTGGCTGGGGGAATTCTGGGATTTGATGTCTGCAGAACTTAATATTGTGGAGGTTAAAAAAAACCCACTGGGTTAAAACATTTCCCTTTTTGCACTCTGAAGATTCCTGCTACCTGAAGGAGTTTTATATTAAATATTGAATAGAATTATTTATTGGCCAAGTGCGATTGGACACACAAGGGAATTTGTCTTTGGTGCATATCTAATAAATAAATAAATATGCTCTCAGTGTACATAAAATATACATTTGTCAAGAACCATGAGGTACAACACTTAACGATTGCCATTTTGAGAGCCAGTTTGTTGTAGCTAACTAAAAACTAGGAGATATTTGGAATACTATGTTCCATTCTGGAGACCTCATCTATAAAAAGATATTGATAAAATTGAACGGGTCCAAAGATGAGCTACAAAAATGGTGGAAGGTATAAGCATAAAACTTATCAGGAAAGACTTAATGAACTCAATCTGTATAGTCTGGAGGACAGAAGGGAAAGGGGGCCGATCAAAATATTTAAATACGTTAAAAGGTTAAATATGGCTCGGGAGGGAAGTGTTTTTAATAGGAAATTGAACACAAGAACAAGAGGGCACAATCTGAGGTTAGTTGGGGAAAAGATCAGAAGCAACGTGAGAAACCTTTACTGAAAGTGTAGTAGATGCTTGGAACAAACTTCCAGCAGACGTGATTGGTATCCACAGTAACTGAATTTAAACATGCCTGGGATAAACATATATCCATCCTAAGATAAAATACAGGAAATGGTATAAGGGCAGACTAGATGGACCATGAGGTCTTTTTCTGCCATCAATCTTCTGTTTCTATATTTCTATGAGATTGAATTTTAGACCTCTCAGACATTCAAGCCAGCTGGATTGGGATTGGGTCAGTCACTTTTTCTTAGCTCAACTCTCCTCCCAGGATTGTTGTTTCTCCTGAGAATGAGAGTTGTAATGTAACACAATAACATAATAGGAACTGTAGTCCAGAACCGCTCGACACCATCAGCTTCAGGATGGTGGGAGTTGCACCTGCAGATCAACTGTAGCCTGTTCAATATCCTCGATTCAAGAATTGCAATACTGTATTCCAACCACGGGGAGGCGCTCCGTTGCAGGAAATGTCCTCGGTCATAGACGGGAGGGTTAAACTCGGTGGCCAAAACTCAGCTGTAAGCAGTTGTATCTTCTGGTGTCCAATGTATGGACCCGCAACTGTGGGGTTGCCCATTGCAATCGCAACTCTGTGCTGTAATTTAAGTCTGAATGAACCTCAAGCGAAGAAAAACACCACGCAACCTAATCTCGCCGGAAGTTCTATCGAGTTTCTCGGCTTGCCGGAAATTCAAGTGCGAGACGTTCTACCGGGATCGAAGCGGCTTTTGATGCTCTCTATGATCATCCGAGAGGCACCTTTTGAAGTTTGCCTAATCAAATGCCTGTGTAAACTTGGCTAACTGCTGTGGTTGGAGGTGCTGAAATGTGTTGATGGTAACTTTGTGCAGGAAGAATTTATTTATTTATGCATTTATTGTTTCAGTTTATATAGCCACCCATCAAGAGCACATGACTCTGCAACCCAAAAAATATAAAACATTTTTAGTCGGAACATGATGTGCATAAAACCAACATTTAACAAAAATCCTAATACAATCAATAGCAATTCCTTGAATGCTGGTGGAAAGATGTGATTTTTAAAAAGGTGGGTGAATAAGAAAGAAAGAAAGAAGTAGGATCTTTTTAACAGATTGTGTAGTATGTGGAATACTGTCCTGACTTTTTAACTATGTTAAAAATATCCTACCTATTAGAATTCTTTAGTAGCCAAATGTCAATGGACACACAAGGGATTTGTCTTGGTGTATATGCTCCCAGAGTACATAAAAGAAAAGATACATTAGTCAAGAATCATAAGGTACAACACTTAATGATTGTCATAGGGTACAAATAAGCAATCATCATACTAGGAAACAATATAAATTGTAAGCATACAAAGCAACAAGTTACAGTCATACAGTCATAAGTGGACATAAACTCTCTCCCCCACCCCAAATATCTGCAATTAAAAAAAATACCTTTAGTATTTAATCACAAACTTATTCTTGGAATCTTTTATTGCTCTTATCAATTCTTTTGACTTCTTAAATCTTTCCAGACTTGAATAAATAAGAGAAAATTACGATTATTTGGCTTGGGCGTAATGTCATTAATTAGGCTAACACTATCCGATTCTGTGGTTTCTTCCCCAAACCCCAAAAACTTTAACCTTAAGACTGTCTACTGTCGACCACATCCCATTCCTAAGAGGTCTGTAAGGGGCGTGCATAAGTGCACCATTGTGTCTACCGTCCCTTCTCTCCTACTCTCCTATTGTCCAAATTTACCTGTACCTACCTTGCTAATGTTTATATTTATACCAATACCCACTACCTTGTAAAAACAACCAAGGAGTCAAGTTAATGACTTGCGTTTTAAATGACTGTCAATGACTACTTCACCTTCAACTGCAGCATTACACAAGCACGTAATAGATTCAAACTCAATGTAAACCGCTCTAAACTTGACTACAGAAAATACGACTTCAGCAATAGAGTGATCAATGCCTGGAATGCACTACCTGATTCTTCCTCAAACTTCCAAAACTTTAACCTTAGATTGTCTAGAGTCAACCTCTCCCCTTTTCTAAGAGGTCTGTAAGGGGCGTGCATAAGCGCACCACTGTGCCTACTGTCCCTGTCCTACTGTCCTTATTGTCCTCTTTTATTGTTACTTTTTAGTTATGTCATGTTTATACAAACTACTATCTATACATCTTTGACAAATTAAATGAATGAATGAATGAATGAATGAATAAAATTTTTATTTTATGTACGTTGAGAGCATATGCACCAAGACAAATTTCTTGTGTGTCCAATCACACTTGGCCAATAAAAATTCTATTCTATTCTATTCTAAATAAGTTGGACCAGGGATAGGCAAAGCTGGCTCTTCTATGACATGTGGACTTCAACTCCCAGAATTCCTGACCTAGCATGATTGGCTCAGGAATTCTGGGAGTTGAAGTCCACAAGTCATAGAAGAGCCAACTTTGCCTACCCCTGCTTTGGACTGTTCGCTCCTTAATCACATGCTTTATGTTTATCCCATTGCCTGCTCTCTTGTATATGTTTGACAAATAAATAAATAAATAAATAAATAAATAAATAAACTCCTGGGGATTTGTCAGTTCCGCACCAGGCTCCGCCTCGGATGCCCGTCGGAGGGGTCCTTCGCGAATGTGAAAGCAGCACGTGGGGAGAAGCAGCCAGCAGTAGCTTCAAGCAGAGGAGGCGGCGGCTGCTGCAGCCGGCTGGAGTGGCAGGTAGGACGGTGGAGACTCGCTTCCCCTTTGCCCGGGTGAGTCCCCAATCCCCTTAATCCTTACGGGGTGCAGTTTTTCCTGTCCCTTAAAAAACCCAGGAATCTTCAAACTGGGGTGCGCCAAGATCATTTATGGGGGGGGGGGGAAGCAGGAGGAACATTTCCGAAAGTTTCTTTTTTCGTTAGCTTAAAGAATTTAAACTATGCCAATATTTGATATGCTGCTTGTTGAAGATCCCCCCCCACTCCCAGTTTTCGATTTGGGGCATCCCATATATATATTTAGTTAGTTAGTTACTCCAATACACAATGAGGGTTTTAGTGGGTATATATATTTATTTATTTATTAAATTTGTATAGTATAGTATTTATTAAATTTGTATAGTAAAATACATGATGAAGGTTATAGAGGAGATACTCATAGTAAAATATATCTAAGAAAGAATAGAAAAGAAGATATAGTAATAGAACATATCAATGAAAGAATAGAAGAAGAGATATAGGAATAGAAGAAAGGTACTGTATAGGAGATATAGGAGAGCAATAGGACAGGGGACGGAAGGCACTCTAGTGCACTTGTACTCGCCCCTTACTGATCTCTTAGGAATCTGGATAGGTCAACCGTGGATAATCTAAGGGTAAAGTGTTGGGGGTTTGGGGATGACACTACAGAGTCAGGTAATGAGTTCCACGCTTCAACAACTCGGTTACTGAAGTCATATTTTTTACAGTCAAGTTTGGAGTGGTTAATATTAAGTTTAAATCTGTTGTGTGCTCTTGTGTTGTTGTGGTTGAAGCTGAAGTAGTCGCTGACAGGCAGGACGTTGCAGCATATGATCTTGTGGGCAATACTTAGATCTTGTTTAAGGTGTCTTAGTTCTAGGCTTTCTAGGCCCAGGATTGAAAAGTCTAGTCTCATAGGGTATTCAAAGAAAGGATAGAAGAAAAGATAGAAGAATAAAATACGTCAATGGAGAATAGAGGAAAAGATATATGAATGGAAGAAAAGATATAGGAGATATAGGAGGGACAATTGGACAGGGGACGGAAGGCACACCAGTGCACTTATGCACACCTCTTACAATACCGCTTCTGTAGTGCTTTTACAGCCTCTCTAAGGGACTTACAGAGTCAGCATATTTATTTATGGATTGATTGATTGATTGGTCTTACTTCTATGCCCAACTCCCGAAGGACTCTGGGCGGCTTCCAGCAAAGAAACACAATTTTAAAAATAGATTAAAATATAATTAAAAACCCTAGTAACACATACTGACCACAACAATCTGGGTCCCCGTAGGATTCTTATAGGTTGCTTTAAAAGTTCTGTGGTTCCCCAAGGACAGTCCTTCTGTTCTTAAAAGAATTTAAAAGAAATCCTTAAAGAATTTAAACTCTGCCAATATGGTCTGCAACAATCTGCTCTTGTTGAAGATCCTTGCCTCCAATCTTTAATTTGGGGCATCTCATTCCCTACCCTTAGTTGCACCCCAAAAACTTGTAGCAATAGAGCACTTATATACCATAGTGCTTTTCCAGCCCTCTCTAAGCGGCTTACAGAGTCAGCATGTTGCCCACAACAATCTGGATTCTGATAGGATTCTTGTTCTGGGTTCCAAATCAGCTGGATTTGTGGGGAGCTGGGTGTTCTTACAAGGAGGTGAAATTATTTCTTTCTTTAGTAAAGTTATATGCCCCATCTCACCTAGAGGCAACTTTAAAGAGGACTAGCTGCGTATCGCCTAGGATTTAATGCCTTTGTATATACGCCAGTTTTATTTGCACCAATGCTTTTTTCAAATTTGGCAATTTTAAGATACAACTCCCAGAAATTTCCCAGCCAGCATGCTCTTCACACATCTTAAAAGTTTAAATTCTTTAAAGTTGTCAAGGCTTCTTTATAGGAAAGAAAGTAAGGCATTACTAAGGGCGATTATTAGACTTTCAAGATGTCAATTTTGCAAATCTGATGTAATAATAGCAGATATTGTGGTACAGTGCTTTAAAAGAAGTTGCAGTGTTTGTTAAGGGTTGCATAAGCCAAGGTCCTAGCTGTCCTATGAGCCATCTTTCTCTCTCAACCTTATCCCACAGGGTTGATGCTTCAAAAAATAATAATAATAACAAAGTTGGAAGGAACTTTGGAGGTCTTTTAGTCAAGCAGGAGACCCAGAAGTTGAGCCTCTGTCAAAAAAATAAATAAATGTGAATCCAATGAATATTATTATTATTATTATTATTATTATTATTATTATTATTAATTAGATTTGTATGCCGCCCCTCTCCCTAGACTCGGGGCGGCTCACAACAGTAATAGTACAATATATAACAAATCTAATAATTAAAAGTCACTAAAAGCCCCTTATTAAAAAGAAACATACACACAAACATACCATGCATAAACTGTATAGGCCCCGGGGAGATGTCTCAGTTCCCCCATGCCTGGCGGCAGAAGTGGGTTTTAAGAAGTTTAAGAAAGGCAAGGAGGGTGGGGGCAGTTCTAATCTCCGGGGGGAGCTGGTTCCAAAGGGTCGGGGCCACCACAGAGAAGGCTCTTCCCCTGGGTCCTGCCAGACGACATTGTTTAGTCGACGGGACCCGGAGAAGGCCAACTCTGTGGGACCTAACCGGTCGCTGGGATTCGTGCGGCAGAAGGCGGTCTCGGAGATATTCTGGCCCGAATGACTGAATAACTGACAAGGAGTTATGAAGGAGTTTTATATTCATTAAAGCCAAATAAAAAGTGATGCAGTGGCTCAGTGGTTAAGACACCGAGCTCGTCGATGAGAAAGATCGGTGGTTTGGTGGTTTGAACCCTAGCACTGCCTAACAGAGTAAGTTCTCCTTATTTCTCCCAGCTTCTGCCAACCTAGCAGTTTGAAAGCACATAAAAATGCAAGTAGAAAAATATGGACCACCTTTGGTGGGAAGGTAACAGCGTTCGGTGTGGCATTTAGTCTTGCTGGCCACATGACCATTGAATCATGGAACTGGCTCTTCAGCTTAGAAACGGAGATGAGTACCACCCCGTAGAGTCAGGAACGACTAGCATGTATGTATGTGCGCTTTACATTTACCTTAAAACCAAATAAATTGTACAATGCATGACTTTGAATTTATGAGTCTGTATAGAGTCTGCGAAGAGGGGCGGCATACAAATCTAAATAATAAACAAACAAATAGATAGTTAGATAGATAGATAGATAGATAGATAGATAGATAGATAGATAGATAGATAGATAGATAGAAGGAAATAAATCAGTAATAATCTGATCTGGGTCATTGATAGCTGTGCCCATCCAAGAAGAACCTGATGAAACATTGAAAGTTTGCAGTGGCTTGCATCAGCTAAACGAATTGCTAGAACTAGCAAGGTCAGAATGAGTCAAGCGCATTCTGAAATTAGGAAATTCTTTAGCTGTCATTGCTCCATTATATAGCAAGTGAGTCCTGTGTTTAGACGTCTGGTGTTAACAGGTTAGTTTGAGTGTGACGTTTTGATTTTTCTATTTTGTAAAAATTCCAACATTTCTTCTGTTTTTCTGCCTTGAGCAAAATAATTCTCAGGTATTTGTAGAAGGAAACTATTGCAAACTGAAAAATGGATTCTTTTATTTTGAAGTAGCAAGGCTTTTGCTAAGCTAGTAATGAATAATATAGATAGGAGTAACAGATCAGATATGAGAGGGGGAAATGATATACTGTATATCAATGTTTCCCAACCTTGGCAACTTGAAGATATTTGGACTTCAACTCCCAGAATTCTGGGAGTTGAAGTCCAAATGTATCTTCAAGTTGCCAAGGTTGGGAAACAGTGCTGTATATGATGGGTTTGTTCATTTTACTTCCCTCTCTTCCCTTCAAAGCTTGGACTGTATTTGAATTGCATGGTGTACCTCCAAAATTAAGCTGGATAAAAATAAATGCTACATTTAATTACCTGAATATAAACTTAAATATACATTTAAATGGAATCACAGGTAGTCCTCAACTTAACCATTCATTTAATGACTAACTAATAATAATGAGGCCGATTTAATGACCATTCAAATTTACAGCCACACTGAGAGAAGAGATTTTAACAACTGGCCCTCATACTGATGATGGTCGTACAATCCCCACGGTCACGTGACAAAAATTTGGCAACCGGCATGTTTTTACGAGGATGGCTATGTCATCCGATTGCCATTTACGACCTTCCCAACTGGCCAATGGGAAAACCTGGCTTTGCGTAACAGCTGAGAGTGATTCGGTTAACAACGGTGGCCGTAAAATCAGGCTCGACTCCATTTACGACCGTCTTGCTTAGCCACAGAAATTCTGGTACCCATTGTGGGCATAAGTTGGAGGACTACCTATCAGGAAGAGCAGATAACACCCTTTTTAACCTTTGAATTTAATAAGTTCGTTTATCTTAATAAGTTTTAAAATATTTCAGGGCAACTCTTGGAGGGAAAGCTGGGCCTCTTTGCTTTGAAGGAATCTTGTTAATTCAGCTCGAGTTCTGCGTCAGAGTTTACTGTTACTGGTAGAACCTGTTATATGTATGAATGAGCAGCTTTGAATTTAAATTGTCCCTTCCACTTTCTCATTCTTTGATTAAAGCATCTGCCAAAAGGAGAGAGAGAGAGACAGACAGACAGACAGACAGACAGAGATGAGAGAGAGAGAGAGAGAGAGAAAAGAGAGAGAGACAAGACAGAGAGATGAGAGAGAGAGAAAGTTCAACCAACTCTTAATATTTCTTTTTTGTCTTCCTTCTGACGTTCCATGGGTAAGGCGAAGAAGAATGGGACAGAACTGTGTTTCTCAACTTTGGCAACTTTAACAAGCTGGCTGGGGAATTCCGGGAGATTGATTTTTGCATCTCCTAAAGTTGCCAAGGTTGATAAACATAGTTGTAGGCCATTCCATAGAGACCACTCTGTGCTGCATGATAGTTGAGCTTTCTTTCTTTCTTTCTTTCTTTCTTTCTTTCTTTCTTTCTTTCTTTCTTTCTTTCTTTCTTTCTTTCTTCTTTCTTTCTTTCTTTCCTTCTTTCCTTCTTTCCTTCTTTCTTTCCTTCTTTCCTTCCTTCCTTCCTTCCTTCTTTCCTTCCTTCTTTCCTTCCCTCTCTCCCTCCCTCCCTCCCTTTTATTTGCTTCCCAGGGCAACTAGAAATGCCATTTTTTCCTTGGGGTGTTCAAGGTTTATTACTGAACCATTGTTGTAGAGATAATAATAATAATAATTTATTAGATTTGTATGCCGCCCCTCTCCGAAGACTCGGGGCGGCTCACAACAACGATAAAAACAATATTATACTGGCACAAATCTAATATTAAAAAAAAAAACTAAAAACCCTATCATAATTAAAAACCAAACAGCACATACATACCAAACATAAATTATAATAAGCCTGGGGTGTCTCAAATCCCCCATGCCTGGTGGTATAGGTGGGTCTTAAGTAGTTTACGGAAGACAAGGAGGGTGGGAGCAGTTCTAATTTCCGGGGGGAGTTGATTCCAGATCGCCGGGGCCACCACAAAGAAGGCTCTTCCCCTGGGGCCCGCCAGATGACATTGTTTAGTCAACGGGACCCGGAGAAGGCCAACTCTGTGGGACCTTATCGGCCGCTTGGATTCGTGCGGTAGCAGGCGGTTCTGGAGATGCGTTGTGTTACAGGCTGTTTTGTCTTCACCTTCCTTCTTGTTCTTCATTCCCAGGTCTCTCTGTCTTGCCATCATGCCTACCCTCTACATCTGCCCCCATCCGGATAATTTCCAGAACGCCCGTGTGTTGGTCGCAGCCCGTTATGGCCAGCAGCAGCTCACGGTGGTCGAACTGCCTCCCAACGCTGAATTCAAGAATCGGTTTTTCTCTCTGCCCAAACTCCCAGCTCTGGAAACCAGAGCGGGCGTCTACGTATCCGGCCCTACAGCTGTGTCTTACCTGCTGTCTCCAGATGCTATGAGAGGGCACAATCCCGAAACGAGAGCTTTGGTGCGGCAGTGGATCAGCTACGCTGACATGGAAATTGCACCCGCCGCCTGTTCTGTCGCTTTCTCTGCGCTGAAGATTTCCAAGCAGAATAAACAGGTGAGGGTGTTGAACAGGGGCGGGTTCCCGATTCCGCTTCTACCAGTGCGATTTTGTTTCGGTTCTGCGGGCGCTGCGTCTCAGTGAGATTTTGCTTCTGCGCATGCGCAAGGAGCAAGATCTCATGAGGGGACTCACGCCCAAAAGAGATTTCGTTGATTTTTTTTTTTGTTCTGCACATGCGCAGAAGCAAGAAGTCACCAAAATGTCACGCGCATGTCCCCTTCTGAGATTTTGCTTCTGCGCATGTGACATTTTGTTAAGTTTTTGCTTCTGCGGATGAGCAGAAGCAAAACAATCGCCGAAATCTCTCTCAGGCATGCGTCCCCTCGTGAGATTTTGCTTTCTGTGCATGTGCAAAAACAAAATCTCGCTGCGGCGATTTTCACTACTGGTGCGCCGTCCTTATCTGTAGTGGTAGCAACCCGATACTGGTGTTGAGATGTGGTGACTGTGCTGGGGATGGTAGGCCCAAATCAGAAAGTATCTGGTAGTGTGAAAATTTGTGACTTTTAAGGAATTGTGTTACAGGTAGTCCACAATCGACCCCAACATTTGTTTGTTTGTTTGTGTGTTTGTTTATTAATTTAATTTAATTTAATTTGATTTATTTTGTTTTTTTGTTTTTTATTTTTTATTTTATTTTATTTTATTTATTTTATATTTTATTTTATTTTATTTTACAGTATTTTATTTTATTTTATTTTATTTTATTTTATTTATTTGTATGCCACCCTTCTCTGAAGACTCCATGCGAGACTCCGCCTACCCACCCAGACGCCGCCATCTGGGTTCTTTTATCCTCTGCGCATGCGCAAAGTGGGTGGGCGGAGCCTCGCATCAACTTCGCGACCAGCTCTCCGACGACTGAGAAGCACGAGTCAACCGGGAGCATTTCACCCCTGCTTCACAGTGCTTTACAGCCTTCTTGTGTTGTGACTCCCAACACAATCTGGGTCCTCATTTTACCCACCTCGGAAGGATGGAAGGCCGAGACAACCTTGAGCCAGTAAGAATCAAACTGCTGGCAGTTGGCAGAATGAATGTCAGGCTGCTTCGATCGGAATTTAAGAAAATAAAACTCAGAGTCCAATTTGAACTTTAAAAGTGAATTTATCGGAAATCAGAGCTGAAAGCAACAGAGGTAAAGCAAAGACTGAGAAAAAAGTGTGATACAAGCTCATATAAAAAAATTCCACTTGCCCCCCTTTGGAAAATAGCCAATCCCCATTGTCCATCTCAGTCAGGTGGACGCATCTTCACAGCCATGTCACACTCATGTAGTAGTTGTTGTTGTTATTATTATTATTTATTTTTTTATTTTTATTAGATTTCTATGCCGCCCCTCTCCGAAGACTCGGGGCAGCTCACAACAGTAATAGAAACAGTATAACAGTGAAACAAATCTAATATTAAAATAAAACATATCTAAACCTCCAGCAATTTAAAACCATACAACACATACATACCAAACATAAAATATAAAAGCCTGGGGGAGGATGTCTCCGTTCCCCCATGCCTGGCGATAAAGGTGGGTCTTGAGTAATTTGCGAAAGACAAGGAGGGTGGGGGCCGTTCTAATCTCTGGGGGGAGTTGATTTCAGAGGGCCGGGGCTTCCCCTGGGGACCGCCAAATGACATTGTTTGGTCAACGGGACCCGGAAAAGGCCAACTCTGTGGGACCTTATCGGTCGCTGGAATTTGTGCGGTAGAATGCAGCTTCTAACGGTCTCCTTCTGGTCACCTGCTTTCCAGGAGAGCGAAAGTTATCCCACTCTGTGTTAGGAAAGCAAAACTTACCAGGGCCTCCAGAATCTTCCCTTTCCAAAATCCCATACCCCCCCCCCCCCCCCATTACTCATGGCAACCGAAGGGAGTGTAGAGTAGAAACATAGCGAGGTTGACAATTAGCCTGCAATTTTGCATTCTAACCAATGTGCCAGTCCTGGCATATTTGGGTCTTTTCCAGTGTAAGGTTGATAGAATCCTGGCGACATTTCAACGAGGTCCCACTCGTTATCTTCAGGCTGGTGCTTTAGGCTTTCTGCTGAGGTGAACAAAGCTTTGTTCATATATATACAGTGTTCCCTCAATTTTCGCGGGGGATGCGTTCCGACACCGCCCGCGAAAGTCAAATTTCCACGAAGTAGAGATGCGGAAGTAAATACACCATTTTTGGCTATGGACAGTATCACAAGCCATCCCTTAACACTTTAAACCCCTAAATTACCATTTCCCATTCCCTTAACAACCATTTACCCACTATTATTACTGGTACTCACCATTGAATAAGACACTTAGTGATCCTGATACTTATAAACATAATTATTTATTAACAATAATTATTATTATTTTGTTACTTATTTGCAAAAATTATTAGTTTGCCGATGACGTATGACGTCATTGGGCAAGAAAAACCGTGGCATAGAAAAAAAAACTTGAAGTATTTTTAAATTAATAGTTTTTGAAAAACCGTGGTATAAGCTCTTCGTGAAATTCGGACCCGTGAAAATCGAGGGAACACTGTATATATTTATTTATTTATTTATTTATTTGTTGGACTTGTATGCCGCCCCTCTCCGAAGACTCGGGGCGGCTCACAACATGTAAAAACAGTCACAACAATCCAATTAATTAAAATTTAACGATTTAAGAAAAGAAACCCCATATGATAACAGACACACACACAAGCATACCATGCATAAATTAACGTGCCCAGGGGAGATGTTTAGTTTCCCCATGCCTGACGACAAAGGTGGGTTTTGAGAAGTTTTCGGAAGGCAGGAAGAGTAGGGGCAGTTCTAATCTCTGGGGGGAGTTGGTTCCAGAGAGCCGGTGCCGCCACAGAGAAGGCTCTTCCCCTGGGACCCGCCAACCGGCATTGTTTGGTTGACGGGACCCGGAGAAGGCCCACTCTGTGGGACCTAATCGGTCGCTGGGATTCGTGCGGCAGGAGGCGGTCTCGGAGATATTCTGGTCCGATGCCATGAAGGGCTTTAAAGGTCATAACCAACACTTTGAATTGTGACCGGAAATTGATCGGCAGCCAATGCAGACTGCGGAGTGTTGGTGAAACATGGGCGTACCTAGGTAAGCCCATGACTGCTCTCGCAGCTGCATTCTGCACGATCTGAAGTTTCCGAACACTTTTCAAAGGTAGCCCCATGTAGAGAGCATTACAGTAGTCGAACCTCGAGGTGATGAGGGCATGAGTGACTGTGAGCAATGAGTCCCGGTCCAGATAGGGCCGCAACTGGTGCACCAGGCGAACCTGGGCAAACGCCCCCCTCGCCACAGCTGAGAGATGGTTTTCTAATGTGAGCTGTGGATCGAGGAGGACGCCCAAGTTGCGAACCCTCTCTGAGGGGGTCAATAATTCCCCCCCCAGGGTGATGGACGGACAGATGGGATTGTCCTTGGGAGGCAGAACCCACAGCCACTCCGTCTTATCCGGGTTGAGTTTGAGTCTGTTGACACCCATCCAGGCCCCGACAGCCTCCAGGCACCGGCACATCACTTCCACCGCTTCGTTGACTGGGCATGGGGTGGAGATGTAAAGCTGGGTATCATCGGCATATTGATGATACCTCACCCCATGTCCTTGGATGATCTCTCCCAGCGGTTTCATGTAGATGTTAAATAGCAAGGGGGAGAGGACCGACCCCTGAGGCACTCCACAAGGGAGAGACCTCGGAGCCGACCTCTGACCCCCCACTAACACCGACTGCGACCGGCCAGAGAGGTAGGAGGAGAACCACTGCAGAACAGTGCCTCCCACCCCCAACCCCTCCAACCGGCGCAGAAGGATACCATGGTCGATGGTATCGAAAGCCGCTGAGAGATCGAGGAGCACCAGGACAGAGGATAAACCCCTGTCCCGGGCCCGCCAGAGATCATCCATCAACGCGACCAAAGCGGTTTCCGTGCTGTAACCGGGCCTGAAGCCTGACTGTCGGGGACCTAGATAATCAGCTTCTTCCAAGGACCGTTGGAGCTGGAGCGCTACCACCTTCTCGACAACCTTCCCCATAAAGGGAAGGTTGGAGACTGGACGATAGTTGTTAAGTACGGCTGGGTCCAGGGATGGCTTCTTGAGGAGGGGGCGCACAAGCGCTTCTTTATAGAGTGGTGGAAAAACTCCCCTCCCCAAGGAAGCGTTGGTAATCTCCTGGGCCCAGCTCCGTGTCACCTCCCTGCTGGCCGAGACCAACCAGGAGGGACACGGATCCAGTAAGCAGGTGGCAGAACTCACAGCTCCGATGGCCTTGTCCACTTCATCAGGTGTCACCAGATCAAACTCTTCCCAGACAGGTGGACAAGTACGTGCCCCAGTCACCTCGACTGACTCGTTGTCAGTCGACTCTGTTTTACAATTGGAGTCGAGGTCGGCCCGGATCTGAGCGACTTTATCAGCGAAAAACGTGTTAAACTCCTCGGCACTACTCTGCAAGGGCTCCCCAACTCCCCCCTGATTAAGAAGGGAGCGGGTCACCCTAAACAGAGCAGCCGGGCGGGATTCCGCTGATGCAATCAAGGCAGCATGGTACGCGCATCTTGCCGCCTTGAGCGCCACTTTGTAAGTCTTAATAAAAGCTCTTACAAGTGTTCGATCGGATTCTGACCTACTCTTCCTCCATCGCTTCTCTAGAGGTCTCTTTTGGCGTTTCAACACCCGGAGCTCCTCGTTGAACCATGGGGCTCTACGGGGTCTAGCGCCGCGGAGAGGTCGCAAAGGCGCAATCCGGTCGAGAGCCCCTGCCGCAGCCCTGTTCCAGGCCTCAGCAAGGGTCTCCGCCGAACTGTGGACGAGTGCCTCTGGAATAACCCCAATATATGGCACATTGGTTAGAATATGTGTGTGTGTGTGTGTGTGTGTGTGTATAAAGGGTGGGTTCCAGTTGAATTTTGCTACCAGGTGCGAATCTGCGTACACACACACACACACACGTCCCATCGCACAATTTTACTTCCCCGCATGCTCAGGGCGACATTACAAACCGAAACACAACTGAGGAGCTTTTCAGCTGTGCTTCAAATGGAGAATAAAGGTTGGCATTAACACGATAGGAGGCAGGAGGGCTTTTTTCGACTCGGAAATGCCATTTAAACCTGGGGGGGGAAAAAATCTCTGAAAATTACAGAATCAACGGGCTCCTACCAGTACTCAGCCCCGGACCAAACTGGTAGGAATTCACCACTGATAATATAATAGAATATCTCCGGGACCGCCTTCTGCCGCACGAATCCCAGCGACCAGTTAGGTCCCACAGAGTGGGCCTTCTCCGGGTCCCGTCAACTAAACAATGTCATTTGGCGGGACCCATGGGAAGAGCCTTCTCTGTGGTGGCCCCGGCCCTCTGGAACCAACTCCCCCCAGAGATCAGAATTGCCCCCACCCTCCTCGCCTTTTGTAAGCTCCTTAAAACCCACCTCTGTCGTCAGGCGTGGGGGAATTGAGATACAGTATTTATTTATTGGATTTGTATGCCGCCCATCTCCGTAGACTCGGGGCAGCTAACAACAGTAATAAAAACAGCATATAACAATCCAATATTAAAACAGTTAAAAACCCTTATTATAAAACCAAACATACATACAGACATACCATGTATAAAATTGTAAAGGCCTAGGGGGAAAGAGTATCTCAGTGCCCCCATGCCTGGCGGCAGAGGTGGGTTTTAAGAAGCTTACGAAAGGCAAGGAGGGTGGGGGCAATTCTAATCTCTGGGGGAGTTGGTTCCAGAGGGCCGGGGCCGCCACAGAGAAGGCTCTTCCTCTGGGTCCCGCCAAGCGACATTGTTTAGTTGATGGGACCCGGAGAAGACCCACTCTGTGGGACATAACTGGTCGCTGGGATTCATGCAGCAGAAGGCGGTCCCTGAGATAATCTGGTCCGGTGTTGAAGGGCTTTATAGGTCATAACCAACACTTTGAATTGTGACTGGAAACTGATCCGCAACCAATGCAGACTGCAGAGTGTTGGTGTAACACGGGCATATTTGGGAAAGCCCATGATTGCTCTCACAGCTGCATTCTGCACGACCTGAAGTTTCCGAACACTTTTCAAAGGTATTCCTTTCCCCCCAGGCCTATACAATTTATGCATGGTATGTTTGTGTGTATGTTTGGTTTTTAATAAGGGTTTTTTAGTTATTTTAAATATTAGATTTGTTATATGCTGTTTTTATTGTTGTTAGCCGCCCTGAGTCTACGGAGAGGGGCGGCATACAAATCTAATAAATAAATAAATATGGAGGAAAATGTATTTTTATTCCTTTTGGGGAATTAAGGAGGGATTGCTTTCAGATCACACCTTACTCTCCTCTCCTGCTCAGGGGCTGGACCGTGCTGTAGCTGAACTGCAGCATCTCCTTGGGGTGCTGGACAGTCACCTGAAGCTTCGGACGTATCTGGTGGGGGAATCCATCACCCTGGCCGATGTGACTGCTGCTTGTTGTCTGTTGCTGCCGTATAAATATGTGAGTTTTCCTGCGTCATCGTTCTTTTCTCTCTTTTTGTTTGGTCTTTTGATAATTTGGCAGGACACTTTGTAATCATATGTAAACTGACCCACAAAGGGGAGAAAAATCAACATCTGTATTAAGGTCATGTACACAATAGTGGGCAGCATTTTTCACTTTCCACCTTTTAACAAAATTTAGTTTATAACAACGCCATATCTTTCTGTCCTTGGCAATCAGCTCTTGATTCCAGCTCACTTTACACATTGCTCTCTTTCTTTCTTTCTTTCTTTCTTTCTTTCTTTCTTTCTTTCTTTCTTTCTTTCTTTCTTTCTTTCTTTCTTTCTCCCTCCCTCCCCCCCCCCTCTCTCTGTGTTTCTCTCTTTCCTTTGTTTCTCTTTTTCAGGTTCTGATCTAATTTATTCAGCTGTGGTTTTCTGGGACTACTTCTTCTCAACCCTGTCATTCTTTCCTCTTCTTTTTTTTTGAATACGTTTTTATTTCATTTGCGAAATTGAGGTAAAATGTAAATTCAAAATAAAGGAAAAAGAAGTTTTGCAAAAACAAAACGAAGATAGACAAAACAATTCATGGTTGTAGCCTTTGTCTGTCCACTGCAGGATGAAGGATGAAGGCTTTGAAGACAAAACATTAGAAAGGGGAAAAAAATAAGTTGAAAAAGACAAAGGAGAAAACCACATATACATATAGCAATAGCACTTGGATTTACCACTTTATAATGCTTTACAGCGCATTCCTAAGGGGTTTACAGGATCAAGATACTGCCCTCAATATGCTGGGTCCTCATTTTATTCACCTCACAAGGATGGAAGGAAGGCTGAGTCAACTTTGAGCTGGTCAGGAACAAACTCCTGGTAGCGAGCAGAGTTTGTACAGTACTGCATTTTAACCACTGGGCCACCATGACTCTTACATAATATATTATTACATATCGCTCTTAGCTTAATACTGATGAGTACAGTGATCCCCCGATTATCGCGAGGGTTCCGTTCCAAGACCCCTCGCGATAATCGATTTCTCGCGATGTAGCGGTGCGGAAGTAAAAACACCATCTGCGCATGCGCGCCCCTTTTTCCATGGCCGCGCATGCGCAGATGGTGTTTTTACTTCCGCACCTGGGAAGACCCAGCAGCTGAGGAGCCGCCTGCCCGCCCGCTTGTCCGCCGCTTTTCCGCTTGTCCGCCGCTCTGGGAGTTGAAGACCCAGGGAAGGTTCCTTCGGCCGCCCACCAGCTGATCTGCTCGGCAGCGCAGTAGCAGCGAGGAGCCGAAGATGGGGTTTCCCAGTTGCCCACGCAAAGGGGAAACCCCATCTTCGGCTCCTCGCTGCTACTGCGCTGCCGAGCAGATCAGCTGGTGGGCGGCCGAAGGAACCTTCCCTGGGTGCCACCCGCCGCTCGAGAGCAAGAGGGGGAGAGATAGAGAAAGAGAGAGAAGGAAAGAAAGAGATGAGAGAGGGAGGAAGAGAGTGTGAGAGAGGAAGAAGCAAGATAGAGAAAGAGAGAGAGAGAGAAAGAAAGATGAGAAAGGAAGGGAGTGACATCATCGGGTGGAAAAATTGCGATATAGCGTTTCGCAAAGATCGAGATCGCGAAACTCGGGGGATCACTGTATATTGGAACAATGAGATTGAAGGTTCTTTGTCAGAGCTTATGGGTTGGTTTCTGAACATTTTGTTATCTGGCCTGGTAATGAAACGTTCCAAAACCAATCCACAAGTTCGGAGAATGAATCTTCATCCTCATCCTACATCCAAGCTATAAATTCTCATCACTATCGCAAATATTGGAACAATATTAGTTCTCCCCACACTTTTGCGAAGTAGGCCCCAAATTGATAAACTTACATC
This sequence comes from Erythrolamprus reginae, assembly GCF_031021105.1. Classification (NCBI taxonomy): domain Eukaryota; kingdom Metazoa; phylum Chordata; class Lepidosauria; order Squamata; family Dipsadidae; genus Erythrolamprus; species Erythrolamprus reginae. The sequence goes on along the minus strand of NC_091951.1, from coordinate 37,220,346 downwards.
TTCTGCTTGTAGCCAGGTTGACTTGTCATCTATCTATTTACTATATATAAAGGCAAAATATTTAACAGGTGAACCAACAGCAAAAGTTAAACTTGAAACCTTTATGTTAACAATCTATTGTATTTCTTAGAAAGTCTATAAAATGTTTTTTTTATCTACCATATGTTCTGCCGGCGTGTTTCAACCGCCCGTAATTACAGTGTAATTAGTTCAGGTAGACACACATCACACGCTAAAAGGAAAACCCAAAAGTTTTTATAAACAGAAAAACAGAAACAGCTCCCTTTTTAAATGTCAAAGGGATTTTCTGGTACACACAAGGCACAGGTTAAATGCAATCCAATTGCTCACCCTATAACTGGGAAATTGAATCCAATTCTAAAGTCCAGAGAGTCCACACACAATCTTGAACAGCACAAAACCCACGATCTTGACGAAACAATGAATCAGCAAAACTGCCATGAGGCTAAAACACCAGGCTGCACTTTTATCTGTAGCACTAATTTCAGCAGCCCCATCCAGCTACAGGTGGCCTCATTTTCTCTTGTAATAATCCTTCAGTTGTTGTCTCCTATGCATCACTCTACGCATGCGTGGATGTGTCATTAATTCTTGTTCAGAATCCAGGGATGATACAGATGATTGATCTCCTCCTGGGCTGTCTGCCAATCTCCCCTCTTTATTTATTTATTATTTATTTATTATTTAGATTTGTATGCCGCCCCTCTCCGCCCCTTCCCTGTCACTCATGCTTCCTTGGTCAGAGGAGGCTTCATCGGCAGATTCCATCGGGAGCAAAACAGGCCTGCGGCATGTGGATGTTTCCCCCACATCCACCTGCACATTCCTTGGGGCAGGAGCTGGGACCACAACACCATAAATGACCACAATTATTTTCTCTGATCCATCCGGGATCAAATATCCTTTGTTTGATTCCTAATAATAAAACTTCTCCTTAAGACTTTGGTTGAAAACTTTCCCAGTATTTTTGTCTTATGCCCCAAAATTATAAACCTCTTTTGTCAATTCATTTTTTCCAAAAAGCAAAAGTCCAGTCTAAATCGATTTGCAGTTAGATCTACTAAGTCCATTCCCCAACCACCATCAATCTTCTTGAGAAAATCCACTTCATCATTCATAGATTCTGTTAATTTCAAATTTGTTGAATCCATATTCCCTTCAGTTGTTGTTATTATCATCATCATCATTATTATTATTTATTAGATTTGTATGCCGCACCTCTCCGTAGACTGTTGTTGTTGTTGTTGTTGTTGTTGTTGTTGTTGTTGTTGTTATTATTATTATTATTATTAATTAGATTTGTATGCCGCCCCCCTCCATAGGTTGTTGTTGTTGTTGTTGTTATTATTATTATTATTATTATTATTATTATTATTATTATTATTAATTAGATTTGTATGCCGCCCCTCTCCAGAGACTCAGTTTTTGAGTAGTCGTTAAGCAACTGACCATAAGTCAAATACTATCTGTATATTACTTATTTATTTATTAAACATATTTATATGCCGCCCAACTCCTGAAGGATTCTGGGCACCATATAAATTACATAGAGTACCTTGGATAATTACGGCGGCTAACCAATGGAATAAATGAAACAGCATGAATAATTAGCTTCCTTCTCTTGTAGGTCCTCAACCAAACCCTTCGCACTTATTTTATCAACCTGACTCGATGGTTCTTGACGTGTATCAACCAACCAGAATTCCAGGCTGTTTTGGGCCCATTGAGGTTGTATGAAGAGACCTCAGGAGGAGGTGTTCTAGAAATGGACTTTAAAAGTAAGCTTTGCCAATGAATGGCCTCTTTTCAAATTATTATTATTATTATTATTTATTAGATTTGTATGCTGCCCCTCTCCGAAAACTTGGGGCGGCTCACAACAGTAATACAAAAACAATATAACAGTGAGACAAATCTAATATTACAATAAAACATATCTAAAATCCCAACAATTTAAAACCATACAACACATACATACCAAACATGAAATATAAAAAGCCTGGGGGAGGATGTCTCAGTTCCCCCATGCCTGGCGATAAAGGTGGGTCTTGAGTAATTTGCGAAAGACAAGGAGGGTGGGGGCCGTTCTAATCTCTGGGGGGAGTTGATTCCAGAGGGCCGGGGCCGCCACAGAGAAGGCTCTTTCCCTGGGGCCCGCCAAACAACATTGTTTGGTCAACGAGACCCGGAGAAGGCCAACTCTGTGGGACCTTATCGGCCGCTGGGCCGTTAGTTGGCAGAGTCACAGTTGTCCTGACCTAGGCTTCATCAAATCACAAAACAGATTCCTTGTCCCGAAAAATCCCATTTTTATTTGGCTAATGTGAATTCCTAGCATTCACATCCAGCAAAGTCCCTGGAAACAGTCTTTCAAGGGTGAATTGCAAACACTGTCCTTGTATAGTTGCCAGGCCGATAACTTCTTGATGCAACAGCTGTACAAGGAAATACTTGGCAAAGAGTGTTTCAGATAAGCAAATCTTCACGCATATGCACTAATCTCCTGCAAACACTATTCTCCTTTCGTTCCTATTTATTTTATTTATTTATTATTTTATTTATTAATTGGATTTACATGCCGCCCCTCTCCTAGGACTTGGGGTGGCTTACAACATAATAAAGGAACAATATAGCACCCTAAATCTAAATAATAATAATAATAATAATAATAATAATAATAATAATAATAATAATTTATTGGATTTGTATGCCGCCCCTCTCTGCAGACTCGGGGCGGCTAACAACAATAATAAACACAACATGTACAATCCAATAATAAAAAACAACTAAAAACCCCTATTATAAAACCAAACATACACACAAACATACCATGCAAACTTGTAATGGCCTAGGGGGAAGAGCTATCTCAACTCCCCCATGCCTGGCGGTATAAATGAGTCTTGAGTAGTTTACGAAAGACAGGGAGGATGGGGGCAGTTCTAATCTCTGGGGGGCCGGGGCCGCCACAGAGAAGGCTCTTCCCCTGGGGCCCGCCAAACGACATTGTTTAGTCGACGGGACCCAGAGAAGGCCAACTCTGTGGGACCTTATCGGTCGCTGGGATTCATGTGGGAGCAGGCGGTTCCGGAGGTAATCTGGTCCATTGCCATGTAGGGCTTTAAAGGTCATGACCAACACTTTGAATTGTGACCGGAAACTGATCGGCAGCCAATGCAAGCCACGGAGTGTTGAAGAAACGTGGGCGAATCTTGTAATTAAATTAGTTTAAATTAATTAATCTAAAAACCTAAGACCATTAAAAAAACACATTCTCATTCAATTAATTAGCTTACAATACATTCGTTGGCCAGGGGGCTAGTATCTAGTAGCCCCAAGCCTGGTGGTATAGATGGCTCTTCAGACTGTTGCCGAAGGTGAGGAGGGTGGGGGCAGTATGAATCTCTGGGGGGAGCTAATTCCAGAGGGCTGGGGCCCGCACAGAGAAAGCTCTTCCCCTAGGCCCCGCCAAGCAACATTGTCTCGTTGACGAGACCTGGAGAAGGCCGACTCTGTGGGACCTGACCGGTTGCTGGGACTCATTTTCTATAGGAGGAGCCATTCAGCAGTCCCCTGTGCTTTTACTCCTGAGTCGACCTCTGTTCCTTAATTGTTCTCTTCTCCTGACAACTCTGCGCATATGCACATTGGAAACAGGCTCCAGCTGTTCCTCAGCTCCACTTATCTCTGACTCCGGAGGTAGCTGATAACTATCAGACAGCCCTGGCCCCATCTCTGCCTCCGATGCAGAGCACTCATCAGAGTCTTCTCCAGACTCCAGGACTGGTCTATATTCCTCCCCAACCTCCTCACTGTCTCAGTGTGCTACCAGCTCTGCTGGCAGGCCACAACAACAGTCAGACTCTAGTTTAAGTGAAGCAGTTTCATTTAGGAACTGTTTCATCTAACGGCCGAGTTGTGGACGCTAAATGAGAACAGTCTCTATTTTGCAAATCATTATAGCCAAGCATGGAGGATCCATGGACCCAGCTCCCACTGTCTTCGTACAGTGTGAGGAATAACTTTATTATTATTATTTTATTATTATTTATTAGATTTGTATGCCACGATTCTCCAAAGACTTTATGTCAGAGTTGGAAGGGACCTTAGAGGTGTTCTAGTCCAACCCCCTGCCCAAGCAAGAAACCCTATATCAGTTATTATTATTATTATTATTATTATTATTATTATTATTATTATTAATTAGATTTGTATGCCGCCCCTCTCCGTAGACTGATGGCAAACCTTCTTTTTCTTGGGTGCTGAAAGAGCGTGCACGCATGCTGTTGCACATGCGTGAGTGCTCACACTCATAATTCAATGCCTGAGGAGGGCAAAAACAGCTTCCCCCACCCCACAGAGGCCCCCTGGAGGCCGAAAACTGTATGTTTCCCAACTTCTGGTGGGCCCAGTAGGCTCATGTTTCACCTTCCCCAGGCTCTAAAGGTTTCCGTGGAGCTGGGGCAGGGTAAAAATTCCCTCCCCATCTCCCCGGAGGCTCTCTGGAAGCCAAAAATGCCCTCCCAGAGCCTCTGTGTGAGCCAAAAATAAGCTGGCTGTCACACACATGCACGTTGGAGCTGAGCTAGGGCAACGGCAGATATGGCTCCGTGGGCCACCTGTGGCACCCGTGCCATAGGTTCGCCATCACTGCCCTATAGCTTTGAGACCTCTTCCTACCACATACCTTCCAGAGACTGGTTAGCTCCCACAGGGTTGGTCTTCTTCGGGTCCCGTCAGCTAAATTGTGTCGGCAGGCGGGTCTGCAGGGGAGGGCCTTCTCTGTGGTTGCCCCAACTCTCTGGACTCAGATACCTCCTGAGATCAGCACTACCCCCACCTTATTAGCCTTCCGGAAAGCCGGAAAGACCTGGCTTTTCTGACAGGCCTGGGGCCATTGACCTTGGGGGTGGGGAAGGGGATTACTAGCGAGGTCAGCCCATGAATGGATGGATGGCTGCAATTATTTTAAATTGAAATATATTTATATTGTGCCATGTTTATTTTTTGTTGCGAGCTGCCCTGAGGTCCCTAGGGAGTTCGGTGGCATAGACAGACAGACAGACAGACAGACAGACAGACAGACGATGATAGATAGATAGATAGATAGATAGATAGATAGATAGATAGATGGATGGATGATAGAGAGAGAGAGGCAGAGAGATATGATAGATAGATAGATAGATAGATAGATAGATAGATAGATAGATAGATAGATAGATAGATGATAGAGAGAGAGATAGATAGATAGATGATAGATAGATAGATAGATAGATAGATAGATGGATGATAGAGAGAGAGACACAGAGAGAGATATGATAGATAGATAGATAGATGATAGATAGATAGATAGATAGATAGATAGATAGATAGAGAGATAGATGATACAGAGATAGATAGATAGATAGATAGATAGATAGATAGATAGATATGGATGGATAGATAGATAGATATGGATGGATGGATAGATGGATAGATAGATGATAGATAGATAGATAGATAGATAGATAGATAGATGAGAGAGAGAGAGACACACACACAGAGAGATATGATAGATAGATGAGAGAGAGAGAGAGAGAGAGAGAGAGAGAGAGAGAGATAGATAGATAGATAGATGATAGAGAGAGAGAGATAGATATGGATGGATGGATGGATGGATGGATAGATAGATAATAAACAAACAAACAAGGGCACCTTGCTGAAGACAAACCAGGTTTGTAAGTTACATTGGATTTTTGCCATGTCGCTTGTGTTGAGACTGACTGAATAGCAGGAAGCTGTTGAGTTCATTCATTTGTATTTTTCCCCCTCCTGCCCTGCAAACTAACCAGTTTCCTCTGACGCTGAGTTGCCGGAGAAGAAGGAGATAGAAGAGCCCCCACCCAAAAGCGCGTCGCAGCTGAAGAAAGAGGCCAAAAAGAAAGAAAAATTGGAGAAGTTTCTCCAAAAGAAGGAGAAGAACCTGCAGCAACAGGGAGAGGTAGGCATTGTAGAAGGAGAATAGAACACTGTAACTCTGTGTGTGTGTGTATCTGTGTGTAGCATGCACTTTTTAGCTTGAAATACATTGCCTTCCCAGCAAAGCAGCCATGCTGTGGAGAGATTCTGCTCCATCTGCTAAATTAGCATTTCTCCACCTTGGCAGCTTGACGTTCTGTGGACTTCATTTCCCAGAATTCCCCAGCCAACATGGCCATGTATTATTATATGGGAAGGAAATTGGATGAAGTGCTTTTTTTCTTTTTTCTTTCTGCAGCAGAGAAGAATTAATTGTTCCCCCACCCCAAGGAACGGGACAATAGTAGTCCTCAATTTATGACCACAAGTTAGTTAGTGACCGTGTCACTAACTTTACAACTGCAGCAAATAAATGAATGAATGAATGAATGAATGAATGAATAAATAAATAAATTTACTTACCAAACTTGGCAAGAAAGTTAGTAAAATTGAGCCAGGGTGGCGCAGCAGGTAGAGTGCTGTACTGCAGGCCACTGAAGCTGACTTGTAGATCTGAAGGTCAGCGGTTCAAATCTCATCACCGGCTCAAGGTTGACTCAGCCTTCCATCCTTCCGAGGTGGGTAAAATGAGGACCCGGATTATGGGGGCAATAGCCTTGCTCTGTTAAAGAAGTGCTATTGCTAACATGTTGTAAGCTGCCTTGAGTCTAAGGAGGAGGGCGGCATCAAAATCGAATGAATGAATGAATGAATGAATGAATGAATAAAATGGGGCAAAACTCATTTAACAGACGTTTCACTTAGAAACAGAAATTCTGGGCTCAATTGTGGTCGCAGGTCAAGGACTGCCTGTATGTATTTAATATTTATCTGTTTCAGTCATTTTAGCAGGATTTGCAGGAGGATGCAGATTGTGTTGCCCCAGAGAAATACTGCAGATGAATAATAACATGGGAAATTTGAAGAATTTTTTCCCCAAATGATTTTTAAGAAAAGGAAGTACCGGTATATATTTTCAAGCCAGTGCAGTGGTTGGTGATAAATTAATGGCTTGCCACACTATCTATAGAAGGCCTGATGTTTATGGGAACTTGGGAGGAGTGATTTTCGGAAACAGATGCAGCCACAAAGCATTATTTTGAGTGGTTCAAGGCCATCCTATGCCCACCCACCTGGACGGAAGTGGAGGAAGGACTTGCCACGCTGACACAATATGAGTGGGCAACATGACAAATTTGTGGGTGGGGGACAAGGGATGTGAACTTTCAACTGGGTGGGAAACTCAGATTCAGGTTTCCCTGTGTAAGTACAGTGGTACCTCGGTTCTTGAACGCCTTGGTTTTCGTACATTTCGGATACCGAACAAAATTTGCGGCAAAAATTTGCTTCGGTATCTGAACAAAAATTCAGATACCGAACAGCCACAGAAAATTTTGTTTGTTATCCAAAATGTTACCGCCCGCTTAACAGCCTCCCAGTCTCTATAGTCTAACCTCTCCAAGCTGCAGGAAGCGTGGGGGCGGCTGCAATACTGGCAGCTTCGGGGGGCTCCTTTCCTCAGTGCTTCGTCTTGTGCACCAACTTTCTCCTTCCCGGCGGCAGTGGTGGCGACAGCAGCGGCTTCCCTTTGAGGAGCAGCAGCACCGGGAACGTCACATGATGAAGGGAAGCCGCCAGAGCCATCTCAGCAGTTGCCGCCACTCCACCGGTTTCCCTTCATTACGTGACGTTCCCGGCGCTGCTGCTCCTCGAAGGGAAGCCGCTGCCGTCACTACCGCTGCTGCCGGGAAGGAGAAAGTTGGTACACAAGACGAAGCACTGAGGAAAGGAGCCCCCCAAAGCTGGCGGTATTGCAGCCGCCCCCACCCTTCCTGCAGCTTGGAGAGGTTAGACTATAGAGCTCCTCAGATTTTTATCCCATAGGAAATAAAGAAAATAGATTTAATTGGTTCCCAGCGAGTCAACAGGGGCTGGGAACCAATTAAATCCATTTCCATTATTTCCTATGGGATAAATTAATTCGGTACTCGACCAAATCAGTTCTCGACCACACTTCTGGAACGAATTGTGGTCGAGAACCGAGGTACCACTGTATATATTATCAAGTCGGTGCAGTAGTTGGTGATAAATTAACGGCTTGCCACACTATCTATAGAAGGCCTGATGTTTGTGGGAACTTGGGAGGAGTGATTTTCAGAAACAGATGCAGCCACAAAGCATTATTTTGAGTGGTTCAAGGCCATCCTATGCCCACCCACCTGGACGGAAGTGGAGGAAGGAAGGACTTGCCACGCTGGCACAATCTGAGTGGGCAACATGACAAATTTGTGGGTGGGGGACAAGGGATGTGAACTTTCAACTGGGTGGGAAACTCAGATTCAGGTATCCCTGTGTAAGTACCAGGATGACTCCAGGAATAAATTGGAACTTTGAGGAGTACTTTGACTTGGACTCTGCTTTAGTTTGGATGCTACCTGGAACCTTGACAAATATATTGTATCAGATAAATGATTTTCTTAAGATAATGTGCTCATGTGGGTGTGTGGAATCACACCAGAATTTTTTTTAATCTCTCCCTGCTGTTTGCCATAAATTCGCATTCTCTCTTTTTAAAAATATTTTTATTTTTTCACCACGATTTTGGTATAGATCTATCTCAATACGTATACCTTACAATATATCAATAACATACACAATTATACATTTTTATCAATCATTCTTAAATTAATATCCTCTTTTGCACCTATTTTATATTTCTGTTCATCATATTATTCTTCATTTCTTTACACGCCCCTCCCTCTTAAATTCTCATTCTCATGGATCAAAGTCTGTTAGGATAATTATCTGATAGATATCCATTCCCCACCATCCGACTTCTTGGATGAGAAACAAAATATTTTCATAGAAAAAAACCAGAAAGTCCCAATTGCCTCTTGAAAAAGCACCTTTGGGACAACCATAACCTGAATGACTGAGAATCTCCATAGACCATCTGATTTTATTTTATTTTTTATTTTATTTTTATTTTTATTTTATTAATAGAGTTGAAAGGGACCGTTAGGTCATCGAGTACAACCCCCTGCCTGAGCAGGAAACCCTACAGCACCCCAGCCAAATGGAAGTCCAATCTCCTCTTGAAGGTGTCCAGAGTTGGGGAGTTCACCACCTCCCCTGGCAGGCAGTTCCATTGGTTGATCGCTCTGACCGTCAGGAAGTTCTTCCTTATTTCCAGGTTGAATCTCTCCTTGGTCAGCTTCCAACCATTGTTCCTCGTCCGGCCCTCTGGTGCCCTGGGGAATAAAGAGACCCCCTCCTCACCGTGGCAACCCCTCAAGTATCTGTAAACTGCTATCATGTCCCCTCTAGACCTTCTTTTTTCTAGGCTGTCCATGCCCAGTTCTCTCAATCTCTCTTCGTAAGTCTTGGTTTCGAGTCCCCTAATCATTTTGGTTGCTCTTTTTTGATAGAGCAGTGTTTCCCAACCTTGGCAACTTGAAGATATCTGGACTTCAACTCCCAGAATTCCCCAGCCAGCATTTGCTGGCTGGGGAATTCTGGGAGTTGAAGTCCAAATATCTTCAAGTTGCCAAGGTTGGGAAACACTGTGCTAGAGGAATTGTAGCTTAACTGATGTTCTTTTTTAGCTGAACCCAATTTTCTTTTGTCTCCATGTCATTTTGTTGTTGGGCTGTTGCACTTTAACCTGATGTACAACCCTGATTCTTTGTAGAAGAAGCCAAAAGCTGAAAAGAAGGATCTTGAGATCATCACCTATGATATCCCCACCAAACCAGGGCAGAAAAAAGGTAAGTTATTGCAGGTAAGGGATTGTTCTGCCCCAGCTAAGAACGTAGCAAAACACACAGTTTGTTCAAACTTATTTTTAATCAATAACCAACTACTAATAACTGTTTTAGAAGAGGTCTCTCTCACACACATGAACTTAAAGGCAGTAATTTCTTAGAAAGGCCCAACTGTTATTCATCGTTAAGGTTATTAGTCATTAAGGTGGCATTGGACTTCCCAAATGGAAGCTGTAGGGCTATTATGGATCAGGGATTGGATAAACTCAGACAATAAAAGAGTGCTAACGATTGAAGGACATAACTTGCAGGCAGGCTGGTATGCCGGCATGCCTTCTTATGAGATAAACATAAAAAAGACACAGTTATATTTCTACCGATATCAAATAAGAGAAGTGTTGATTTGGACCTGGGAAAAGGTTAAAAGGAAACATTATATGAAATTGCCAAACTGGGTTTCGCCGATGGAGGCAACAATCTATCCGAACACATTGGATTCAAAAAAGATGATAAGATACAGTGGTACCTCGTCTTACGAATGCCTCTTTTAATGAACTTTTCGAGATATAAACCCAGTGTTTAAGATTTTTTTGCCTCTTCTTCTGAACTATTTTCACCTTACAAACCCAAGCTGCCGCCACTGGGATGCCCCGCCTCCCGACTTCCGTTGCCAGCTGAAGCGCCCATTCTTGCGCTGCTGGGATTCCCTGGAGGCTCCCCTCGCTGGGAAATCCCACCCCTGGACTTCCATTGCCAGGGTTTGTATGAAGGAAGCAAGGCGAACGGAGTGCTTGGAGAGGCACTGAAAGGGTGTGTTTGAAGAAAGAAAAGGGAGGGGCGGCCCCCTCGCCTTTCTTCCTTCCCACACACCCTTTCGCTGCCTCTCTAAGCACCCCCCCCCCCTTTCGCTGCTCCTCCCCGCCCTCCGTCCGCCTCCCTTCTAAAGTTTGGGGTTTTCCTAATGGATTTGCACGCATTATTCACTTTTACATTGATTCCTATGGGAAACATTGTTTCATCTTACGAACTTTTCTACTTATGAATCTCGTCACGGAACGAATTAAGTTCGTAAGACGAGATACCACTGTATAAAGAATTATTAGTCAGCAGGGGAAACTTAAAACAAGAATTAAAAGAACAGTGTATAATTATAGACCATATCTGGCCATATCTACAGAGATCTAGAAAAGATATGGAAGAATATGGAATTCAAGGGATACCACAACAACTGTTGATGGGCAAAGAGGAAAAATTGATGGGCAAAGAAGAAAAATTCATTAAAAAAGCTTATAAATATTTATTGGAGGTAGATATGGAAGAAGAAATAGTAAAAGGCCCAATGATGGCATGGGCACAGAACATAGGCCATAATATAAATTTGGAGGAATGGAAAAAGTATGGAACAAGAACTGTAAATTAACATTGTCAACCGCATATAAACAAAATCAATACCAAATGCTTTATAGGTGGCATCTAACACCGGTGAAATTGGCCAAAATGTACAGAAAATATGAAACCGGACTGTTGGAAGTGTAAAAATAAGGATGGAGTATTCTATCATATATGGTGGCAATGCCCTAAAGCAAAGAAATACAGTGGTACCTCATCTTACTAACGCCTCTTCTAACGAACGTTTCAAGATACGAACCCGGTGTTTAAGATTTTTTTGCCTCTTCTTCTGAACTATTTTCACCTTACGCTGCTGCTGGGATGAAGGGGTTTCTTTTTTTCCCCTTTTTTGAAGAAAGAAAGGGGAGGGGCGACTTGGAGGGGGAAAGACTTTGCATTAACAAAAGTAGGAGAACAGCGTGCTTGCAGGCACTGAAAGGGTGTCTTTTGAAGAAAGAAAAGGGAGGGGCGGCTTGGAGGGGGAAAGACTTTGCAGAGAACAGCCACAGGCACTGAAACGGTGTCTTTTGAAGAAAGAAAAGGGAGGGGTGCCCCCCTTGCCTTTCTTCCTTCCCACTCACCCTTTAGCCTAGCCTTGCTTCTTCCACCCGCCCCCTTTAGCTGCTCCTCCCTGCCCTCTGTTTGCCTCCCTTCTAAAGTTTGGGATTTTCCTGAAGGATTTGCAGCCATTATTTGCTTTTACATTGATTCCTGTGGGAAACATTGTTTCATCTTACGAACTTTTCACCTTTTCGTATCATGAGGTACCACTGTATTGGGAACAGATTAGATGGTTACAGGAGAAAATAGGAGAACAAATTGAATGGACTCAGAACCTGTTTTTTTTTTTTGTTTGCTTTCTAGATGTGACAGGTCCCATGCCCGACTCTTACAGCCCACAGTATGTCGAAGCAGCTTGGTACTCATGGTGGGAGAGGCAGGGTTTCTTTAAACCAGAGTATGGCGTAAGTATGGGCAAGGAATTGCTGTAACCTGAGATTTGTCCATGAATTACTTTGCCAAGATAGCTTGCACATTTATTACATAAATGAGCTAAGCTTCATTAGGGCACCAACCTAATTCTGAGCAGAGTCAGGTTACAAGCGGTGTGCCACAAGGGTCTGTTCTGGGTCCTATTCTTTTTAATATGTTTGTGAGTGACATAGGGGAAGGTTTGGTAGGGAAGGTTTGCCTATTTGCCGATGACTCTAAAGTGTGCAATAGGGTTGATATTCCTGGAGGCGTCTGTAATATGGTAAATGATTTAGCTTTACTAGATAAATGGTCAAAGCAATGGAAATTGCAGTTTAATGTTTCCAAATGTAAAATAATGCACTTGGGGAAAAGGAATTCTCAATCTGAGTATTGTATTGGCAGTTCTGTGTTAGCAAATACTTCAGAAGAAAAGGATTTAGGGGTAGTGATTTCTGACAGTCTCAAAATGGGTGAACAGTGCAGTCAGGCGGTAGGGAAAGCAAGTAGGATGCTTGGCTGCATAGCTAGAGGTATAACAAGCAGGAAGAGGGAGATTATGATCCCGCTATATAGAATGCTGGTGAGGCCACATTTGGAATACTGTGTTCAGTTCTGGAGACCTCACCTACAAAAAGATATTGACAAAATTGAACGGGTCCAAAGACGGGCTACAAGAATGGTGGAAGGTCTTAAGCATAAAACGTATCAGGAAAGACTTAATGAACTCAATCTGTATAGTCTGGAGGACAGAAGGAAAAGGGGGGACATGATCGAAACATTTAAATATATTAAAGGGTTAAATAAGGTCCAGGAGGGAAGTGTTTTTAATAGGAAAGTGAACACAAGGACACAATCTGAAGTTAGTTGGGGGAAAGATCAAAAGCAACATGAGAAAATATTATTTTACTGAAAGAGTAGTAGATCCTTGGAACAAACTTCCAGCAGACGTGGTAGATAAATCCACAGTAACTGAATTTAAACATGCCTGGGATAAACATATATCCATCCTAAGATAAAATACAGAAAATAGTATAAGGGCAGACTAGATGGACCAGGAGGTCTTTTTCTGCCGTCAGACTTCTATGTTTCTAATAGAATATAACCTCAGCACCATGGAACATAATGCTTTGCATGTAGGCAGTATTCTTATGTTGAGCTTCAAGTGAAATTGTAGGAGAAGAACACGTAGAGCTGGGACTGGAGTTAAACAAGTCTTTAGCCTAGAATCCTTACGTTCCCACAAAATGTCTAAGCCCAACCCTTCTTGAATACTTACCGGATGCCAAATTAGAGCTGAATTTTAGCTGACCAAATTGTGTATAGCCTTGAATAATAACTCTTCTGAATTGGCAACTTAATGTATTGTCCTGATTTTTTGCACCAGACAGCAATTGTCCAAATGGAGATCTTAAAAATATCTATTTTTGGAGGGTACTTTCGAGGCCATCTAATCCGAAGTACTGATCATTACACAAATCTCCTAAATCAGGGGTCAGCAACCCTAAACATTCAAAGAGCCACAAACGTCTCAACAGGAAGCCTCCCGTTCAATTCTGGAGCTGACTGGAAGTCCGGTTCCTCCACCATAGAGTCTCCTCCTAGCAGAGTGTCCTATTTCCTCTACCTGTCCCAACTGAAAGCCCTATTAATTGTGGAGCTGACTGGAAAACCCGCCCCTTACCATAGAGCAGTGATGGCGAGACTTTGGCACGCGTGCCACAGGTGGCATGGGGAGCCATATCTGAGGGCACATGAGATGTTGCCCCCATGTCAGCTCCAGTTCCCATGTATGCTTTAAACAGCTGGTTTTCGGCCTTCTTTTTGGCCGTTTTCGCTCACCTCAGGATTCAGGAAAGCCGCCTGAAGCCTGGGGAATAGCGAAAAATCGCCCAACGGCACAACCGGAAGTTTGTTTCTGAACTTCCGGTTGACACTTTGGGCCATTTTTCGCCATCCCCAGGCTTCGGGAGGCTTTCCTCAACCCTGGGGATAGCGAAAAAAGGCCCAACGGGCCTACCAGAATTCTGGAGGCTTCAGTGAGGCCTGTGCTCATGTATGGGAGGGAGGTGTATGCATATACGGGGGGCAGCATGGGGTTATGCTCATACACAGGGGGAGGACATTGCATTATGGGTGTGGGCACGCATGCTCCCGTTGTTGTGCGCACGGGCATCCTTTGGCACCCGAGCCAAACAAAGTTCGCCATCACTGCCATAGAGTCTCTTCCTGGCACGCCCTGCTTCCCCCCACCCTAATTAGAACAATTGTGGTGACCAGCGAAAGGGAGCCGCAGCAGAAGGCTGAAAGAGCCATGTGCTGCTCCAAAGCCGTGGTTTGCTGACCCCTATCCTAAACTGTTCCTAATAGGTGGTTATCTGGCCTTCATGGATGCACTTCCAGTGTTTGTGGAGGATTCCAGCACTGCTATACTAAGACTCTGTTCCACCACTTAGCAGTTCTTAACATCTGCTGCAACCTAACATTATTCAGCACACAAGGTAGAAGGTAGAACAAGAAGCAATGGGTGGAAACTAAACAAGGAGAGCAGTAACTTAGAACTAAGGAGAAATTTCCTGGTGAGATGATGGTGAGACCACACTTGTACAGTTCTGGTTACCGCATCTCAAGAAGGATATAATGGAACTGGAAAAGGTGCAAAAAAGGGCAACAAGAATGATAAAGGAAATGGAGCACCTCCCTTATGATACCAGGTTGCAACAATGAGAGATTTCTGAGACGAGCAGATTTTTTCTCAAAACAAAGCGTATGCTCTGGATTGGTGGACCTGGGTGGGGGGATTTTAACTATATAGTTTAAGCTTTCACAGGAAAATTTCAAAACTGGCTTCACTTCTATGCCTGTATGGATCTATTTATCCATCAGTAAAGTTATACTCGTGATAAAATAATATCCTAGGAGTTTGTTTTACTGGATATGCCAACAGGATGGTTGATAGGACCACTAGGTCTGGGTGATTTCCCCCTTGGCAGATAAATTTCTTTACTTGCAAGACTCTCCTCTCTGAAAATTTCACCCACTAAACAATCTTTTCTGTCGTTTCCCAGCACCTCAGTATCTCTGAACCAAACCCCAAAGGCATGTTTATGATGTGCATTCCTCCACCCAATGTTACCGGATCACTCCATCTCGGCCATGCCCTCACCAACTCCATCCAGGACTCTCTGACAAGATGGTGAGATATCTCTTTCTTTCTGGGAACATCTTACGCTCTGGGGCCTTTATCATAAGCCTTCTCTGTCTTCTGCTAGATTTGTAGGAGCTTTCCAGTTGAAATATACCTTTTCCAAGCACAATTATTGCAGAGTTCTCTTTGGTGAAATTAATAAAGATGAGTAGAAGGGGTTGCAAGAAGTACAGTAGCTGTACTATTTTCTGTTTTCTGGTGCAGGGGTCTCCAAACTTGGCAAAATTAAGACTTGTGGACTTTAGCTCTTAGAATTCTTCAGTTGTGAAATTACCACACCAAAGTGAACACAAGAACAAGGGGACACAATCTGAAGTTAGTTGGGAGAAAGATCAAAAGCAGCATGAGAAAATATTATTTTACTGAAAGAGTAGTAGATCCTTGGAACAAACTTCCAGTAGACGTGGTTGGTAAATCCACAGTAACTGAATTTAAACATGCCTGGGATAAACATATATCCATCCTAAGATAAAAATACAGGAAATAGTATAAGGGCAGACTAGATGGACCATGAGATCTTTTTCTGCTATCAGTCTTCTATGTTTCTATGTTTCAATGCCTCTATTTATGACCCTCACGACTTATAACCAAAATGTTGGTCCCAGTTGAGATCATAAGTTGAGGAAATAACCTGTACATAATGCTGTTCTGAATCTCTATCTCTTCGGAGAGGGGCGGCATACAAATATAATAAATCTGAACCTGAATCTGGGAACCCACTTCTAAATCCTCTTACTTTCCCTGGAATTACAGTGGTACCTCTACTTCAGAACTTAATGCGTTCCGTGACCAGGTTCTTAAGTAGAAAAGTTTGTAAGTAGAAGCAATTTTTCCCATAGGAATCAATGTAAAAGCAAATGATGCATGCAAACCCATTAGGAAAGAAATAAAAGCTCGGAATTTGGGTGGGGGGAAGAAGAGGAGGAGGAGAGTCGCTGCCTAGAGCGAAGGGAGCATTTCTTTTCTCTGGGCGCTGGCAGAGGTTAATTCCCTCTCCAAGCACCCAGAGAAAGGAAAATGCTTTGTTCGCTCTGGATTGCCAAAGCCTCCTTAAGCGCCACCGAAAGGCTCCTCTGGCAGCCCAGAAAAGCCCAAAATGGCTGGGATTAAAGGGGGAATGGCAGGAAAGGGCCAGGCCTTCGCGCCCCTCTCAAATTTCCTGTGAAATTTTTCCGGACTCGGGTTCTTAAGAAGAGGGAAATACCCGGTTCTTATCTAGAAAAGTTCTGAAGTACAGCGATCCCTCGATTAGTGCGGTCTCGATTAGTGCAAAACGCTGTACCACGGTTTTTCAAAAAATATTGATTAAAAAATACTCCACGGTATTTATCTATCATTTCTCTCTCTCTTCCTTCCACTCTTCTCTCTCTCTCTTTCTTCCTCTCTCTCACTCTCTTCCTTCCTTTCTCATCTCTTTCTTTCTTTCCTTCTCTCTCTTTCTCTATCTCTCCCCCTCTCCCCGGGCGAGCGGCGGGCAGGTCCATATCCATATCAGTGGTCTGCCAACTGGCTTGGAAGCGCAACGCGTGCGCAGTAGGTAAAACAGCTGTTTTCACCCCTTCTCTTCCGCCCGTTCTTAGGCTTCCCTTCCACTTCCGAAAGGTCCTTTAAAGGGCCAGCAAAGCTTTAAATAAAAGATTTTTAAAATGGAGACTAAAATCAATTGTCTCCCTCTCCCTCTCCCTGGCCGTCACGGTCCTCCACTCTTCCCTCCTCCGACTCACCCGACTCATTCCCGACTCACTCCAGGTAGCACAGCTCAGTTGTAAATAGTAGCCGCCATTCCTCCGTGTCTCCGCCAGCCCGACTCCAGGCGAGTTCGTGGCCAAACGTAATGGAGTCGTTGGGGGCTGGAGTCGGGTGAGTGAACGGGCGAGCAGCGAGCGAGCGGCCGGGTGAGCGAACGGGAGGGCGGCGAGCGGCCAGCCAAACGGCGAGTGAACGAGCGGCCGGGCGAACGGCGGGCGAGCGGGTGCTGGGGGGGCGGGGGCAGCCGACATTGAAAGCAATCTGTCGGCTTCCACACTTTCGTCGCTCCCCGGCTCCACCATCTGCGCATGCGCGGCCATGGAAAAAAGGGTGCGCATGCGCAGATGGTGTTTTTACTTCCGCACCACTATACCGCGGAAAATCGATTAGTGCGGGAGGTCTTGGAACGTAACCCCCGCACTAATCGAGGGATCACTGTAGAGGCATTCTTAAGTAGAGGTACCACTGTATTTGGCCACATGTGTAGTTTGATTCTGTGGGGTTACTGATAAGGATGCAGTTGTTCTAGCTTCCTTGTTCCTCTGCTTGTCTCGCAGGCACAGAATGAGGGGGGAGACCACCTTGTGGAACCCCGGCTGTGACCACGCGGGCATTGCCACCCAGGTGGTAGTGGAGAAAAAGCTTTGGAAGGAGCAAGGGAAAACACGGCATGACCTCGGCCGCGAATCGTTCATCGAGGAAGTCTGGAAATGGAAAAACGAGTGAGTCTTTTTCCTGTGTCTCTTTTTCCAAGTATTTTTGGTAAGATGGATGCCATATAACAGTGATGGCAAATACACGGAGCCATATTGGATGGTGGTATACGGAGCCATATTGGAAGGGCGCGCAAGGCATTGCCCTATGTCAGCTGCAGTGCACATGCATGTGCTGGTCAACTGACTTTTGGCCCTGAGGAAAGCCGTTTCACCCTCTGGAAGCTTCAGGGAAGCCCCGGAGTGTGAAAAACGGTCACGGGCAAACCAGAAGTTCGGAAAATCAGACTTCCGGTTTGCCTGTTGGGCCAATTTTCACACTCCGGAGCCTTCAGGGAAGCTTCCTGAAGCCTCCAGAGGGTGAAACGGCTTTCCTCAAGACCCAAAATCCGCTGACCAGCACGTGATCGAACAGCCCAACTGGCCATTTATTTTCTCTAGATTTCGTAGACTATTGGAAAAGTTACCATAATCCACAAGAGCCTTGTGCCTTTCCGGTGATGCTTCGCCGTCAATCACACCTCCTTCTTTTTTCTTCGTAGAAAAGGGGATCGGATCTACCATCAGCTGAAGAAACTGGGTTCCTCCTTGGACTGGGACAGAGCTTGTTTCACCATGGACCCCGTAAGATTTTGAAATCAGAGGGCAAGAGATTGATTGATTGATTGATTGATTGATTGACTGGATTTGTATGCCATCCTTCTCTGAGGACTCAAGGCGGCTCACAGCATAATAAAAAACAGTATACAATATCAAAGTCTAAAATCTACCACTACTCTAAAAACCCTGGAACATTAAAAATAATTCATTCACATTCCACAAACAAGCATACATCGCACTGGTCGGGCAGAAGCTAGGGTCTAGTGACCCCAAGCCTGGCAGCACAGATGGGTTTTCAAGTTCTTACAGAAGGCAAGGAGGGTGGGGGCACTACGAATCTCTGGGGGGAGCTGATTCCAGAGGGCCAAGGCCCCCACAGAGAAGGCTCTTTCCCTAGGCCCTGCCAAGCGGCATTGTCTAATTGACAGGACCTGGAGAAGGCTGACTCTGTGGGACCTGACTGGTCGCTGGGATTCATGCGGCAGGAGGAGGTCCCGCAAGTAATCATCCAGGGGCATGGGGTAAGGTATCATCAGTATGCTGATGATACCCAGTTGTACATCTCCACCCCATGTCCAGTCAATGAAGCAGTGGAAGTGATGTGCCAGTGCTTGGAGGTTGTTGGGGTCTGGATGGGTGTCAACAGACTCAAACTCAACCCGGATAAGACGGAGTGGCTGTGGGTCCTGCCTCCCAAGGACAATTCCATCTGTCCATCCATAACCCTGGGGGGGGGGGATTATTGACCCCCCTCAGAGAGGGTCTGCAACTTGGGTGTCCTCCTCGATCCACAGCTCACATTAGAGAACCATCTTTCAGCTGTGGCGAGGGGGGCGCTTGCCCAGGTTCACCTGGTGCACCAGTTGCGGCCCTATCTGGACCGGGACTCACTGCTTACAGTCACTCATGCCCTCATCACCTCGAGGTTCGACTACTGTAATGCTCTCTACATGGGGCTACCTTTGAAGAGTGTTCGGAAACTTCAGATTGTGCAGAATGCAGCTGCGAACACAATCATGGGCTTCCCCAGGTATGCCCATGTCACACCAACACTCCGCAGTCTGCATTGGTTGCCGATCAATTTCCAGTCACAATTCAAAGTGTTGGTTATGATCTATAAAGCCCTTCATGGCATCGGATCAGAATATCTCCAGGACCGCCTTCTGCCGCACGAATCCCAGCAACCGGTTATGTCCCACAGAGTTGACCTTCTCCTGGTCCTGTCGACTAAACAATGTTGTTTGGCGGGACCCAGGAGAAGAGCCTTCTCTGGCTGCCCCGACCCTCTGGAACCAGCTCCCCACGGAGATTAGGACTGCCCCCACCCTCCTTGCCTTTCGTAAGCTTCTTAAAACCCACCTCTGCCGTGAGGCATGGGGGAACTGAGATATCTCCCCCGGGCCTATACAGTTTATACATGTTATGCTTGTGTGTATGTTTGCTTTTAATAATGGGTTTTTAAAAGTTTTTTAAATTATTAGATTTGTTTTTACATTGTCTTTATTATTACTGTGAGCTGCCCCGAGTCTACGGAGAGGGGCGGCATACAAATCTAATTATTTAACAAACAAACAAACAAACAAACAAACAAACAAACAAATAAATAAATGCATTCATTCACTCACTCACTCACTCACTCACTCACTCACTCACTCACTCACTCACTCATTCATTCATTCATTCATTCATTCATTCTGCTCCGATTATGCCCTCCTGATGGAACCGTGTTCTTGTATCGCCAACAG
Organism: Erythrolamprus reginae; assembly: GCF_031021105.1. Classification (NCBI taxonomy): domain Eukaryota; kingdom Metazoa; phylum Chordata; class Lepidosauria; order Squamata; family Dipsadidae; genus Erythrolamprus; species Erythrolamprus reginae. The sequence goes on along the minus strand of NC_091951.1, from coordinate 37,200,191 downwards.
AAACTCTCCTATGCCGTCCAAGAAGCTTTCATCCAATTGCATGAGAAAGGGATCATCTACCGGAGCAAACGTCTGGTCAACTGGTCCTGCACTCTCAACTCAGCCATTTCTGACATAGAGGTGATGAGGATAGATTGTCCCATTTCCTGTACCAGCGTTTCGCTCAGGGATCCAGGCCTGACGATGCAATTAATTGTCTCCTTCCTCCCAGGTGGATAAGAAGGAATTAACAGGCCGGACTCTCTTGCCCGTCCCGGGCTACAAAGAGAAGGTTGAGTTTGGAGTGCTGGTCTCCTTCGCTTACAAGATTGAGAACTCGGGTATAGTATGACGTTCTTGGCTGATGGTTCCAACAGTTTTAAGATCTGGGGTCTTGACTCTTGGTCTGCTCACCCCTTGTCCTTTTTCTTCGACAGATGAGGAAGTGGTGGTGGCGACCACCCGTGTTGAGACAATGCTGGGAGACACAGCAGTTGCAGTCCATCCCAAGGACCCCCGATACCAGGTATGAAAGGCGTAAGACTATAGCGTTGGTTGGGGCAGGCGCAGATTCCACTTACCGCTACTATTGGTGCACTTCCCACGGGGCTCTGCGACCCCAGCACAGAGATGTGTCGGAGCGAGATTTGCTTCCTGAGCATGCACAGGAAGGCAAAATCTTGTGTGAGGATGGACGCAAGCGCAAGATTTTTCCGATCTTTGCCAACTTTTTGGGTCTGTGCATGCGTGGAAGAAAAACATTACTGAAAATCACCGAAATCTCGCACGCCCATGCGTCCTGGCACGAGATTTACGCGGGAAGGAAATCTCGCTCTGACGCATGCGTACAGCTCCCTTATTGCTACCGAAACGGTGTCTCTCTCCCCCCCCCAGTCCATGTAGCAACCCTGTTGGTATGTCTCGGTATAGCTAGGCTGTGAGACCTTCGACATACAGCGAGCAGAGATTAAGAAGAGTGTGGATGTGTGTGTGTGTTATAGCCAATAATGACACAGACTTAGTTATTCAATTCAATTCAATTTATTAGATTTGTATGCCGCCCCTCTCCGAAGACTCGGGGCGGCTCACAACAAAGATAAAAACAATATTATAATGGCACAAATCTAATATTAAAAATAACTAAAAACCCTATCATAATTAAAAACCAAAGAGCACATGCAGATGTCTCAAATCCCCCATGCCTGGCAGTATAGGTGGGTCTTAAGTAGTTTACGGAAGACAAGGAGGGTGGGAGCAGTTCTAATCTCTAGGGCGAGTTGATTCCAGAGGGCCGGGGCCGCCACAGAGATGGCTCTTCCCCTGGGGCCCGCCAGATGACATTGTTTATTCAGCGGGATCCGGAGAAGGCCAACTCTGTGGGACCTTATCGGCTGCTGGGATTCGTGCGGTAGCAGGCGGTTCCGGAGGTACTCTGGTCCAATGCCATGTAAGGCTTTAAAGGTCATGACCAACACTTTGAATTGTGACCGGAAACTGATCGGCAGCCAATGCAGGCCACGGAGTGTTGTAGATACGTGGGCGAATCTGGGAAGCCCCACGATAGCTCTCGCGGCCGCGTTCTGCACGATCTGAAGTTTCCGAACACTTTTCAAAGGTAGCCCCATGTAGAGAGCATTACAGTAATCGAACATCGAGGTGATAAGGGCATGAGTGACTGTGAGCAATGACTCTCTGTCCAAATAGGGCCGCAACTGCTGATTAAGTGCTATTTACATATATACATAAAACAGAAACAATCCATAAACTGCACATAGCAAGCACTAAGCAATACAATACAATATGCACATAGCAAACACTAAGCAATACAACATAAACTGCATATAACAAGCACTGTTTTATATACACTCCCCCCTCAAGGTAAAGACAAAAGTGAATGAGCAATTCAGCATCATTGTCAGGAGAGAGTACTGGCGCCCTCTTATGGCGAACCAGCCAAAACTCTTAAAGTGATATTACTACTTAAATACAAGAAACTACAATAGGCAGTTTAACATGGCAATCCCAAATAACCTTGTACCATGTACTAACAAACCCAATACTGGACAGGTGACTTCTCAGATGCTTTGAAAGTTAGTGTTAAAGATGGTTTTCAGAAATCAACTGGATATCCTGGGTGTTTTTTCCCCTCGCTTCTCATCTAAGAAGCTTCTTCAGTTCTGAGCTAAACCTCCAGGTGACCTCAACGACTCTCTAAAAAGAATGCAAATGACCAACTGTCTGCAAAGAGTATAAATCTTTCCATTCCCCACCATCCAGCAAGAGCTAAAGAAACCTCTTGGATTGAGAAGCAAAACAGCCTTCACAGAAAAATCAGAAAGTCCTCTTGCCTCTTGAAAAAAGCACCTTTGGGACAACTACGACTTGTTTGAAAATAAATCTACCTGGCCAGATGTAAAGGATGATGGAGCTGACCTTGGAGAAGAAAGGGGGAAACTTAGAGAGTTTACACATCTTGCGGAACAAGAAAAAAAACTTCATTCACTTTGATTTGGTTTACACATAATCCTCAAGTTACAACTATTCAATTAATAAACTTTCAAAGTTTTATTTGGTGAAAAAAGTGACTGAGGGTCTCCCCAGCCCTTCAGTTCTGAAGTTCAGAACTGAAGAAGATGCTTCGGTGAGAAGTGAAAACAGCCACCAAGGAAAAACGAAGGAAGTCCAGTTGCCTTTTGAAAGAAGCACTTTTGAGATTATTTGGGTGATTTTGGAGCATTCATTAATTCTATGAGTGGTATGATGGCCTAGAGGTGGAGCTCTCGCCTCACAATCAGGAGGCTGTAAGTTCGATCCTAGGTAGAGGCAGATATTTCTCTCTCTGGGTATGTTGAGATTATATAACTCTGCATTGGTGACAGGAAGGGCATCCAGCCAGTAAACACTCAGCTCCATTCAGTTGTTGTTGTTGTTGTTGTTGTTGTTGTTGTTATTATTATTATTATTATTATTATTATTATTATTATTATTATTATTTAGATTTGTATGCCGCCCCTCTCCGCAGACTCAGGGCAGCTCACAACAGTGATAAAAACAATACATGGTAACAAATCTAATAATTAAAATCTAAAATAACAATTTAACATTAAAAAGTCTAAAAAGAAAAAAAAACCCAATATATAAAATGCATACACACAGTCATATCATGCACAAAACTACATAGGCAAGGGGGGGATGTCTCAGTTCTCCCAAGCCTGACGACAGAGGTGGGTTTTAAGGAGTTTAAGAAAGGCAAGGAGAGTAGGGGCAGTCCTAATCTCTCGGGGGAGTTGGTTCCAGAGGGTCAGAGCTGCCACAGAGAAGGCTCTTCCCCTGGGTCCCGCCAGACGACATTGTTTAGTTGACGGGAACCGGAGAAGGCCAACTTTGTGGGACCTAACCGTCCGCTGGGATTCGTGCGGTAGAAGGCGGTCCTGGAGATATTCTGGTCCGGTGCCATGAAGGGCTTTATAGGTCATAACCAACACTTTGAATTGTGACCGAAAACTGATTGGCAACCAATGCAGACTGAGGAGTGTTGGAGTAACATGGGCATACTTAGGAAAGCCCATGATTGCTCTCGCAGCTGCATTCTGCACGATCTGAAGTTTCCGAACACTTTTCAAAGGTAGCCCCATGTAGAGAGCGTTGCCCAGACTCTACTTCGCAAGAGATTATGGGGTCATTAAAAGACGATGATTTAATTCTCTTGCTTTGATTTGCTTTGTCTTTCCAGCATCTGCATGGCCGGAAAGTCCAACATCCCTTCACGGGACGCCTCCTTCCCATTGTCTGTGATGATTTTGTAGATATGGAGTTTGGAACCGGTAAGTTCTGGGCTATGGGCTAGGTCAAGGCTAGGCAAAGTTGGCTCTTCTATGACATGTGGACTTCAACTCCCAGAATTCCTGAGCTAGCATGATTGGCTGAGGAATTCTGGGAGTTGAAGTCCAAAAGTCATAGAAGAGCCAACTTTGCCTACCCCTGGGCTAGGTGAATGCAGCAAATCCTATATCCATTATGGCGAATCTATGGCACACGTCCCAGGCTTCAGTGAGGCCTGTGCAGGGACTGGGGGCGGGGGGGTGTTGTGCGCATGCACAGGGGCAGCACAGGGAGGTGTGGGTGTATGTGGGAGAGGGAAGGGGTGTGAGCAAGTGCATGCATACTAACACACCCACACGCTTCTTCTTGGCACACGAACCGAAAAAGGTTTGCCATCAGTGTCCTATATGAAAGGATGGAGTTGTTGGTGAAGAGCTAGGGTGGAGAGTCTATGAAGAAGGTGGAAGACAAAGGGTGACCTTTATTATGGGAGTGAAATAAAATGAGAAAACCCTGATTAAAAGAAATGTACTGTATATTAGTTAGGGTTAATGAGCGAACAGTCCAAAGGAACCAAATGGGCAATTATAACTCAGCATTCCCCAACTTGACTCCTTGGTTGTGTTGGATAATTTTGGGGATTTATTTATTTATTATTTGGATTTGTATGCCGCCCCTCTCCGAAAACTCGGGGCGGCTCACAACAAGTGAAAAGACAATCCAATACATAATCCAATTAATTAAAATATTATAAATTTAAGAAAAACCCCTATACTAACACACACACACACACAAGCATACCATATATAAATTCAACGTGCCCAGGGGAAGATGTTTAGTTTCCCCATGCCTGACGGCAAAGGTGGGTTTTGAGGAGTTTACGGAAGGCAGGAAGAGTAGGGGCAGTTCTGATCTCCGGGGGGAGTTGGTTCCAGAGAGTCGGTGCCGCCACAGAGAAGGCTCTCCCCCTGGGGCCCGCCAACCGACATTGTTTAGTTGACGGTACCCGGAGGAGGCCCACTCTGTGGGACCTAATCGGTCGCTGGGATTCGTGCGACAGAAGGCGGTCTCGGAGATATTCTGGTCCAGTGCCATGAAGGGCTTTAAAGGTCATAACCAACACTTTGAATTGTGACCGGAAACTGATCGGCAGCCAATGCAGACTGCGGAGTGATGGTGAAACATGGGCATACCTGGGTAGGCCCATGACTGCTCTCGCAGCTGCATTCTGCACGATCTGAAGTTTCCGAACACTTTTCAAAGGTAGCCCCATGTAGAGAGCATTACAGTAGTCGAACCTCGAGGTGATGAGGGCATGAGTGACTGTGAGCAATGAGTGACTGTGAATTCCAACACACGCAAAGTGCTCACTTGAAGAAGTCCAAAGTACAGTAGTACCTCTAGATATGAGTTTAGTTCGTTCCAGAACGGAGCTCGTATGTCGAACAACTCGTATCTGGAACAAATGGCTTTAGACTTTGTTTTTCCCCTCCGAGATAACCAGAAGCAATGATTCTTGCGCCACCTAGTGGAAGCTCGGCTCGTATCCCGAATTTGAGCTCGGGTGTCGAAAAGAAATTTCACTCCCGTCGTGGCTCGTAACTTGGAATACTCGCATGTGGAGCAGCTCGTATCTAGAGGTACTACTGTATCTAAAAAAAAACTTCCACCAGGAAAGAAGGACAACATCTAACAAAGCTTTTGCTGTGTGCAATAAATCGAGAATCAAGGCAGTTCAAATGAATATAGGTTTAATTGTATCCCTATGCTCTCCAAAAAATCTGAACTACTAATGGTCAAAGCAAATTGGCAGTAGGTAAGAATTAATGGAATTCAAGGAGGGCTGGTCTCTTGTGAGCACAAGTGGATTCCAAACTAATGATGTGCTTGACCCCTCCTATCTCGGGCTCAGCCTGGTTATCTGTTAGAATATTCATAAACTGGGAGAGCCAATGGCAACAAGGTCAGCCAATGATTAGGCATAGCAACTAAGTCAGCCAATGGGAGTTTAAACACATCTGAGTCTGTGCAGAGAATTGAAACTGAAGCTAGAAGGTTGGGCATGTCTCAGCCCACTCTACTCTCAGTCCAATCTGAACTGTGTTGAAATGAAACTGTTCTGTTCTGCCTGTAACTGCCATTACATTAAAGAAGAATCTGTGTTGGTATTGTATATATATTCTTTTATATAAAGAGGTTTCTTATTTAAATCATTCCTGCTGAATCAGCCTTCCTATATGTGCTTTCTGGATTTAATTTTCTGCCACAAACTCTGATATAACAACAACAACAATAGAGTTGGAAGGGACCTTGGAGATCTTCAAGTCCAACTCCTTGCTTAGGCAGGAAACCCTACACTACTTCAGACAGAAGTACTTCAGATATCATCTCATACAGCTTTAGATGTTCAGGTCTTTGTGTCAACAATGTAGGGGCAGAGTACAGTGATACCTCGTCTTACAAACGCCTCATCATACAAACTTTTCGAGATACAAACCCGGGGTTTAAGATTTTTTTGCCTCTTCTTACAAACTGTTTTCACCTTACAAACCCACCACCGCCGCTGGGATGCCCCGCCTCTGGACTTCCGTTGCCAGCGAAGCACCCATTTTTGCGCTGCTGGGATTCCCCTGAGGCTTGGGAAACCCCACTTCTGGACTTCCGTGTTTTTGTGATGCTGTAGGGGAATCCCAGCAGGGGAATCCCAGCAGCGCAAAAACGGGCGCTTCGCTGGCAACGGAAGTCCATAGGTGGGGTTTCCCAGCGAGGGGAGCCTCAGTGAAATCGCAGCATCACAAAAACACAGAGGTCCGGAGGTGGGGTTTTGAGTTCTTCGGTGTTTTTGCGATGCTGTGATTTCACTGATGCTCCCTTCGCTGGGAAACCCCTCCTCTGGACTTCCGTTGCCAGCTAAGCGCTCATTTTTGCGATGCTGGGATTCCCCTGCAGCATCGCAAAAACACAGAAGTCTGGAGGTGGGGTTTCCCATGGAGGGGAGCCTCAGGGGAATTCCAGCAGCGCAAAAACGGGCGCTTCGGCTGGCAAAAGGGGTGAATTTTGGGCTTGCACGCATTAATCGCTTTTCCATTGATTCCTATGGCAAACATTGTTTCGTCTTACAAATTTTTCACCTTAAGAACCTCGTCCCAGAACCAATTAAGTTTGTAAGACAAGGTATTACTGTAATTCCAAAGACCTCAAGCCAGGTTCTAACAGGAAACATAGAAACATAGAAACATAGAAGTCTGACGGCAGAAAAAGACCTCATGGTCCATCTAGTCTGCCCTTATACTATTTTCTGTATTTTATCTTAGGATGGATATATGTTTATCCCATGTTTAAATTCAGTTACTGTGGATTTATCTACCACGTCTGCTGGAAGTTTGTTCCAAAGATCTACTACTCTTTCAGTAAAATAATATTTTCTCATGTTGCTTTTGATCTTTCCCCCAACTCATGGCAAGACCTGAAATAATCTCCCTCTTCTTCCTGCTTTCAGGTGCTGTAAAGATCACACCAGCTCATGATCCAAATGATTATGAGGTTGGCATGCGCCATGGACTTGAGTTCGTCAACATTATGAACGAGAACGGCTATCTCATCAACGTTCCTCCTCCTTTCTTGGTATTGTTGGGATGCGGTTGGGAGGGTGGCTGGAATTCAAAGGATCTGTTCAGTCTTCTCTCTGTTTTTTATTGACTGGAATGGGTTTATCCTGAACTGGAACAGTAGGTTTACTAGCACAGGGCTGTCCAACCATGGCAACCTTCAAACCTGTGGACTTCAATTCCCAGAATTCCCCAGCCCGCATGGGATTCATGAACATGGTGTTTTCTTGTAGACATTTCATTACCTGGCTAAGTAGCATCATCAGTTCCATTAGGGAGTAAGAACATAAGAGCCATGCTGAATCGAGCCAAAACCCATCGAGTCCAGCATTCTGTGTCACACAGTGGCCCACCAATTGTCCATGGGGATCTTGAGCAGAAAGAAAAAGCAAGACCCTCCCTTTCCCTTGACCCTCAACAAATGGTATTCAAGGGAATCCTGCCTGTCTCAACCAACATAGAGGCAGAACTTGGACATCCGTGTTAATAACCACCAATGCACTTGGCATCCATGAATCTGTCTAATCCTGCCTTGAAACTATCCAGGCTGACAGCTGTCACGACCTCTTCTGGAAGTCAATTCCATAAACCAATGACCCTCTGGGTGAAGAAATATTTCCCTTGATTGGTCCTCACTTTCTTACGCATGAGCTTTAGGGAGGGCCCCCTTGTCCTAGTATTGTGTCATAGAGAAAATAATTTTTCTCTATCCACCTTTTCTATCCCATGCATGATTTTATACACTTCAATCAAGTCGCCCCTTAAACACCGTCTTTCAAGGCTGAAGAGACCAAGGCATTGCAACCTGGTATCATAAGGGAGGTGCTCCATTTCCTTGATCATTCTTGTTGCCCTTTTTTGCACCTTTTCCAGTTCCATTATATCCTTCAATGCAGGACTTGACAATAATAATAATAATAATAATAATAATAATAATAATGATAATGATAATGATTATTATTATTATTATTATTATTATTATTTATTAGATTTGTATGCCGTCCCTCCCCGAGGACTCGGGGCGGCTCACAACAGCAATAACAATATAGTACAAATCTAAATTAAAAACTCACTGTCATTAAAAAACAATCGATACTACACAATCATACTATACTCAAGTCTTACTTGTGGCTCATACCATAGTCAAGTCTGCTAGCTTCATATATACTAGTGGCTTGCCCTGGCAGTTTTGGTAGGAGTGTCCTTGGTGGTTTCTTGACTAGGCTGTTGTTTATTGTTAGCTTGTTTGTTTCGGGAGACTTTTTTCTGCTTTCCAACTTCATTATTTCACTTTCTTCTACTTCTTCCAGGGCATGAAGCGCTTTGAAGCCCGTAAAGCAGTGCTGGAAGCTCTGAAGGAGAAGAAGCTCTTCAAGGAGGTGAAGGACAACCCCATGGTGGTACCTGTGTGCAGGTGAGTAACAATGTCACACAGCCCTCCTCAAAGGTATTCAAACCATGATTCCCAAGGGTTCCCAGCCAGCATGCCTGAAAATGGAGTAAGACCATACTGTTTCTCCTGTTGTCAGTTAAGAGGTGAGATTGCATGTGAAAAATGGTCTTTTCTAGATCAGTGTTTCCCAACCTTGGCAACAGTTAAAGCAAAGTTTGTTCCTGTAAATATTTAAGACTAAGACAGAGGATACACTGCTCAAAAAAATAAAGGGAACACTTAAACAACAGAATATAATTCCAAGTAAACCAAACTTTGTGAAATCAAACTGTCCACTTAAGAAGCAACACGGATTGACAATCAATTTTATTTTGTTGTCAGCATATTCAACTTTGTACAGAATAAAGTATTCAATGAGAATATTTCATTCATTCAGATCTAGGATGTGTTATTTGAGTGTTCCCTTTATTTTTTTGAGCACTGTATTTTGCTTGCACTGAAGGGTAAAACTGTTTACTATTGTTTTCTACAAAAGTGTCTTCGTTATTTATCTGCACTGGTTCTTAAATTGCCACCCTATAAATTCTGGTATCTAGACAAGTCCTGCTGCGTATCTCAGTATATCCGAACAACTTGTTCATCCCTGTTGTCTTTGCAAATGGTCACTAACAAGGCAGTCGCTAAATCAGGCCTACTTGTTCTAACCCTATTGCAAAGCCTCATCTAACTTATCTTTTCGGCTTTCTCTCCCCGATACTCTTGAAGCCGCTCCAAAGACATAGTGGAACCTCTGCTGAAGCCCCAGTGGTACGTGCGCTGCGACACGATGGCCCGGGCTGCAGCCGAGGCGGTGCGCCGGGGCGATGTGCGCATTATTCCAGATTTCCACCTCAAAACCTGGTTCACTTGGATGGACAATATCAGGTGAGACGCTTGCATAATTGCCTCACTTCTCTGACACTATCGCTTTACTCACCCCCCATTATTAATCCATTCGGTGATTGGTTTATTTTATTTATTTATTTTATTAGATTTGTATACTGCCCTTCTCCGTAGACTCGGGACGGCTTACAACAACAATAAAACAATTCAGGACAAATCTAATAATTTAAAAACATTTTTTAAAAAAACCCGTTATTAAAGCAGACATACACACAAATATACCATACATCAGTGTTTTTCAACCAGCGTGCCGCGGCACACTAGTGTGCCGTGAGACATGGTCAGGTGTGCCGCGAAGCTCAGAGAGAAAGAAAACGAGAGAAAGAAAGAGAGAGAGAAAGAAAGAAAGAAAGAGAGAAAGAAAACAAGAGAGAAAGAAAGAAAGAGAGAGAGAGAGAGAAAGAGAAACAGAACAAGAGAGAGAAAGCAAGAGAGCAAGAGAGAGAAAGAAAGAAAGAAAGAGAGAAAGAAAGAGAGAGGGGGGGAAGGGAAGGTGGGAGAGAGGAAGACATAGAGGGAGGTAGGGAGGGAGGGAGAAAGAGCAAAAAAGAGGAAGGAAGGAAGAGAGAAAGAAAGGGATGGAGAGAGAGAGAAAAAGAAGAAGGGAGAGAAATAGGGAGGGAGAGACAAATAGAGCGAAAGGGAGGAAGAGAGTGAAAAAAAATTTGTCCAAACTTTTTTTAGCCCCCCCCACCCACCCCAATGTGCCCCAGGGTTTTGTAAATGTAAAAAATGTGCCATGGCTCAAAAAAGGTTGAAAATTACTGCCATACATGAATTGTATAGGCCCAGGGGAGATGTCTCAATTCCCCCATGCCTGACGGCAGAGGTGGGTTTTAAGGAGTTTAGGAAAGGCAAGGAGGGTGGGGGCAGTTCTAATCTCAGGGGGGAGCTGGCTCCAGAGGGTCGGGGCCGCCACAGAGAAGGCTCTTCCCCTGGGACCTGCCAAACGACATTGTTTAGTTGACAGGACCCGGAGAAGGCCAACTCTGTGGAACCTAATCAGTCGCTGGGATTCGTGCGGCAGAAGGCGGTCCCAGAGATATTCTGGTCCGATGCTATGAAGGGCTTTATAGGTCATAACCAACACTTTGAATTGTGACTGGAAATTGATCGGCAACCAATGCAGACTGCGGAGTGTTGGTGTAACATGGGCATACCTTGGGAAGCCCATGATTGCTCTCGCAGCTGCATTCTGCATGATCTGAAGTTTCCGAACACTTTTCAAAGGTAGCCCCATGTAGAGAGCGTTACAGTAATCGAATCTCGAGGTGATGAGGGCATGAGTGACTGAGCAGTGAGTCCCGGTCCAGATAGGGCCGCAACTGGTGCACCAGGCGAACCTGGGCAAACGTCCCCCTCGCCACAGCTGAAAGATGGTTCTCTAATGTGAGCTGTGGATCGAGGAGGATGCCCAAGTTGCGGACCCTCTCTGAGGGGGTCAATAATTCCCCCCCCCCCCCAGGGTTATGGACGGACAGATGGAATTGTCCTTGGGAGGCACAGCCCACAGCCACTCTGTCTTATCTGGGTTGAGTTTGAGTCTGTTGACACCCATCCAGACACCCATTGTGTTTTTGGCTTGGTGAGCTGTGTGAATTCAACCTGCTGCATCTTAATATTGTGAACGAGCAAAGCTGCCGTTGAAGGAAGCCGTGATTCTTTTTTTGGTTATCCCCTATAAAGCCCTACATGGCTTAGGGCCTGACTTTTTACGGGACCGCCTCCTGCCACATACCTCCCAGAGACCAATAAGATTGCACAGTCGGCCTTCTCCAGGTCCCATCGACTAAGCAATGCAAGTTGGCGGGATCGTGAGGGAGGGCCTTTTCTGTAGCTGCCCCGGCTCTATGGAACCAACTCCCCACCCCCAACCTTCGCACTGCTCCCACTCTACTGGCCTTTCGAAAAGCTGTCAAGACCTGGCTTTGCCGACAGGCCTGGGGGCCGTGAATCTTAACACCAGGCACAGCCAAATCATGTTTGATTGGTATGTATGTTGTTAGATTGGACTTAGGGATTTTATAGGGGGTTATTTTAGTATGGGTTTATAATGGGGTTTTATAATTATTATTACAGGGTGTCCAGCAAACCTGGAAAAGAGGGAAATCAGTGAATGATCAGGGAAATCGGCGGTTCGGGAAATATCAGGGAATTATCAGGGAATTAGTGAAAAAACCAGAATAAATCAGGGGGGAAAACAAACTATTAAAATGTTTAAAAGTCAGGGAAAAATCATGTTAAAAAAAATGGATCGCGCTGCCTGGCAGAGTCAAGCAAAAATGAGCATAACTGTGGCAACAACTTGCTTCTTCAGCTACTGATATTTCTCCACGGCTTAGCCGTTTTGTATGACGTCATCTACGATCGCGATTTAACTAGATCTCAAGTTATTGGGAAATGTCCGGGAAATATCAAGGAACTTCAAAATGCTTTTCCCCTGGACACCCTGTTATTAATATTTGACTTTTTATTATTGTATTATTGTATTGTTCTGTATTGTCATAAGCCGCCCTGAGTCCTACCGGATTGGGCGGCATAGAAGTAGAATATCTTAAATTAAATTAAATTTTTAAAGTGGGTGTTTAGCAAGGTACGTGAACGCAGTGACCATGTAAGCAAATAGCTGGAGGAATAAAGGCACCTCCAGGTTTGGTTTGCTTTTGCACGGTAAGCTCCACTTCTTGTATAGAACATTGCAATGCCTTTGGTGACACAGTGGTTAAAGTGCAGTTATTGCAGGAAAAAAAAACCTCGCCCGCAATCTAGAGTTCAAGTCTGATGGGGCTCAAGGCTTCCATCCTTCTGAGGTTATTAAAATGAGAGACTCATATTTGTTGGGAACAATATGCACATAGCATAACAATCACACTTAGACTCATATACCATTTCGCAGTACTAGGTTTGGGCCGCAAGGTGCTTAGTTATGGCCCACAGGGCCACTCTGGAAACAGTGAAGGACTGGCCCTCAGGCGCCTCTGCCAGTGAAAATGGGGCTCAGGAGGGCCGTGCACAGCCCTCCCAGACTCTGTTTTTGGCTGCAAGAGCTTCCAGCAGGCCATCACAGCCCAAAATGGAGCTTGGGAACCCATTTCTGCTGGCAGAGTGCTCAGGCCGCCATAGGTGCCCCGATGACTCGAGTGATGTCAAACTGGCCCCACCCACCCTGACCACGCCCACCTCCGAGGTCAAACAGAAACCTGAGGCGGCCCTCGATGAAATTGAGTTCAACACCCCTGCTTTAGCATGTATAGTTAACGCTGCGAATTGTGACTCGTTTTCTAAATAGTACAGATGATTTAGAAGTCGTCCTCGACCTACGACCTCAATTGAGCCCCAAATTTCTGTCACTAAACAAGACAGTGGGTTTTGTCCCATTTGACAAACTTTCTCGCCACGGTTCTTAAGCGAATCACCGATTAAGTTAGTAACCCGGTTGTTAAAGTGAACCAGGATTCCCCACTGACTTTGCTTGGCAGAAGGTTACAAAAGGTGAGCATGTGAGCCCGGGACACTGCAAATGTCATAAATATGAGCCAGTTGCCAAGCATTCACATTTTGATCACTTGACCATGGGTATGCTACAACGGTCATAAGTGTGAAAAAAAGAAACAGTCATAGGTCACTTTTTTTCTGTGGTGTTATAACTAACAAACAAGGAAGAGCCTTCTCTGTGGCGGCCCCGGCCCTCTGGAACCAACTCCCCACAGTGATTAGAATTGCCTCCACCCTCCTTGCCTTTCGTAAGCTTCTTAAAACCCACCTTTGCCGCCATGCATGGGGGGAACTGAGATATTCTTTCCCCCTAGGCCTTTACATTTTAATGCATGGTATGTTTGTATGTATGTTTGGTTTTATAATAAGGAGTTTTTTTAAGTTGTTTTAGTATTGGATTGTTACATGCTGTTTTTATTACTGTTGTTAGCCACCCCGAGTCTACGGAGAGGGGCGGCATACAAATCCAATAAATAAATAAATGGTTGTAAGTTGGGGGCTACCTATAATGTTAAATATAATTGGAAACTGAGAATGGTAGTGATTTGGTTCTTACTACAGTTGTTCCAGCTGCTTCCTCACCTTTTCATCCTGCCTAGCTTCTCTTCCACAAAAGGAATTGTTTATTTATGTATTGGACTCCCCCTCCCCACCTTTTACAGTGGTTCTCAACCTTTCTAATGCCGCGACCTCTTAATACAGTTCCTCATGTTGTGGTGACCCCCAGCCATAAGTCTAGCGCCAGTTCTCCCAACAGAGCTTGAAGCTGATTGGCAGGAAGGTCAGAGGGACACCCCCACTGTAAACACCTGATTGCTCAGATTGTAAAAATATGTTCCAAGGTGCCAGAATAGAAACTTTATTTCTCAACACCATGGGAAATTTGTTTTTTCCTTTGGTCTTAGGCGACCCCTGTGATACAGTCGTTCGATCCCCAAAGGGGTCCCGACTCCCAGGTTGAGAACCACCGACTTAGAATCTGTGTTTGTTAAATTGCTAAAACTTTGAGAAGTCTTGGACTGCAGCTTTGCTAATTCTTTCCCTTGTCGTAGGGATTGGTGTATTTCTCGGCAGCTCTGGTGGGGCCACCGTATTCCAGCATATTTTGTGACTATTGATGACCCTTCTGTGCCAGCGGGAGAGGTAGGATTTTCTGGGCCACTTGGGCTATAAACTGGTAGAAAAACCCTAATTCCCAAGTAAAAGACATTTAATGAATACATACATACGTGCATATTTGCTGTTCCAATAAAGGCCTATTTTGAGATTATCTCCGAGACCTCCTTCTGCTGCACAAATCCCAGCGACCGGTGAGGTCCCACAGAGGTGATCTCTTTAGGGTCCCTTCAACCAAACAATGTTGGCTGGCAGGACCTAGGGGAAGAGCCTTCTCTGTGGGGGCCCCGGCCCTCTGGAATCAGCTGCCCCCAGAGATTCGCAATGCCCTCACCCTCCTTGCCTTCCGAAAGAGTTTTAAAACTCATCTTTGCCACCAGGCCTGGGGTTTCTAGATCTTCCCCCTGACCAATGAATGTTTCTTAAGATGATTGTCGAATTCTTTCTTTCTTTCTTTCTTTCTTTCTTTCTTTCTTTCTTTCTTTCTTTCTTTCTTTCTTTCTTTCTTAAATTTGTATGCTGCCCCTCTCCGTAGACTTAGACCTCTAGAGGAGATATCAAGAACTAACATAAAATAGTCCGTGTTTGTAAAATTAATTCAATTTCTGATTTTGCATAACACCTACCGGTAACACAAGTATATACAAACCTTTTTTATTATTTACTTGTATTTCACTTTTAGTATTTTCACAAATACTGTCGTCCTTTCTCCCTCCAATTTTCCCCATAGCTACAATCTTGTGAAGTGGGTTGGGCTGAGAGAGAGACGGAATGGCCCAAAGTCACCCAGCTGGTATTCTTGGCTAACTCAGGATTCGACCTTATGGTCTCCCGGTTTCTGGCCTGGGTGCCTTAACCAGTAGGCCAAACTTGCTCTCCTTGAAGCAGGATATTTGGTGTGATTAAGAACAGTGAACTATGATGGATATTAACAATTTTGACTCGGTGCAGCATGGAAAATCCATTGGATACTTTTGACATTATTTAACATTGAACAAAACTTTTGTTGATGGGTTGCTTACCTTCCCGAATTCTGCAGGATGTGGATGGCAAATACTGGGTGAGTGGTCGGAGCAAGGAAGAAGCCAAAGAAAAGGCAGCCAAAGCCTTCAACATCAGCCCGGATAAGATCTCCCTCCAGCAAGGTAGGGAGACCGGAAACGGGAAAATTGTGGGCAAAGGAATTTGGAAACAAGGTCAACCATCACATTTCCTCTATTGAAACTTTGAACCAAAGGGTCACACCCCATCCCACCACCACTATGTCAGTTTGTTGCATAAATCAAATCCAGGGCCTTTCGGAAGGCCAGGAGGGTGGGGGCAGTGTGGATCTCCGGGGGAAGTTGGTTCCAGAGAGCCGGAGCCCCCACAGAGAAGGCTCTCCCCCATAGTCCCGCCAGCTGACACTGTTTGGTCGACGGGACTCACGTGGCTGCATTCTGGATTAGTTGACATCTCCAAACGTTCTTTAAGGGTATCCCCATGTAGAGCACATAGGGTTTTTTTTTACTTCTGTCCTTACTTCTGGCATTCTATGATTAGTCAAATTCTTCTGAACTTGTTATGGGATCTTCACTTCCCCGTAGCCAATTCTTATCTGTTGCTGTGTGATTTTAATCTGTCAAAAGAGTTACTGCTTGCTAGTAACTTAGAGCGCTGGTGAGACCACATTTGGAGTACTGTGTTCAGTTCTGGAGACCTCACCTACAAAAAGATATTGACAAAATTGAACGGGTCCAAAGACGGGTTACAAGAATGGTGGAAGGTCTTGAGCATAAATCGTATCAGGAAAGACTTAATGAACTCAATCTGTATAGTCTGGAGGACAGAAGGAAAAGGGGGGACGTGATCGAAACATTTAAATATGTTAAAGGGTTAAATAAGGTTCAGGAGGGAAGTGTTTTTAATAGGAAAGTGAACACAAGAACAAGGGGACACAATCTGAAGTTAGTTGGGGGAAAGATCAAAAGCAACATGAGAAAATATTATTTTATTGAAAGAGTAGTAGATCCTTGGAACAAACTTCCAGCAGACGTGGTTGGTAAATCCACAGTAACTGAATTTAAACATGCCTGGGATAAACATATATCCATTGTAAGATAAAATACAGGAAATAGTATAAGGGCAGACTAGATGGACCATGAGGTCTTTTTCTGCCGTCAGTCTTCTATGTTTCTATGTTTCTAGTGTCTTATATGCATAGCCAAACCAAATTCTCCTTAAAGGAGGCTCAGGTAAACACTTTTGCCTCCTGTTTCTTCGTTTGAGCCCCTGCCAACTGGAGATGCTGAAATTTTAATTAGGGACATTGACCCAGACAAAACTTTACCCTTTGAAGTGCTATGTAAACCTCACTTTCACATTCCATGTCACAAAAGTTCTACCTCTGAAGAACTAAAGATTCCCCCTGCATCTATCCAGATATAGTGAGATGCAAGTCCCAGAATTCCCAGCTCACCTGATTGGGTATTGCAAGCCAACATCTCTGGAGGGTTCCAAGGTTTGGAAGCCAGGCTGTGAAATATACTTTTCCCTTGGAAAAAAAAATCAAAACTAAACTACTTAGAAGTTAAACATGGAAAGCGAAGTCCAACTCAATCCAGGAGTCTCTTTCCAACCTTGGCATCTTTAAGACTTGTGGGCTTCAACTCCCAGAATTCCTCATCCAGCTTTGCTTTGCTGCCTGAGGAATTCTGGGAGTTGAAGTCCACAAATCTTAAAGTTGGCAAGGCTGGAGTCTTCTGCTCTAATCTGTCTGCCTTTCTTAATGTCCTTCTTCCAGATGAGGACGTCCTGGACACGTGGTTCTCCTCCGGCCTGTTCCCTTTCTCCATCTTCGGGTGGCCCAATTCTGTAAGTGACCGTGACGGAGGCGAAGATGTAGGTGCTCATTTTTTTCGCTCTTCAAAATCTTGCTCACCCTTTGCGTCTTGTTCTTTCAAGGGCGAAGATCTTCAGGTTTTTTACCCTGGAACTCTCCTGGAGACTGGCCACGACATTCTGTTCTTTTGGGTGGCCCGTATGGTTATGTTGGGCCTCACGCTGACAGGAAAGCTACCCTTCAAAGAGGTGAGAAATGGACATCTTGTTCCTGCCGGTTGTGTGAGTTCTTCTCCACTTTTCCATCACCCCTTAATTGCAAGAAGGCCAATTTCACCCACCCACCCCAATATAATGCGCTGTCCCGTCTATATCACATGGAGCTAGTCATGCAATTGTAGGAATAAGTCCTCCTTGAGGCAACACAAAAACCTTGAGTGAACTGAAGCTCAAAAACCTACAGTCTGAGTCTCACCACATTCTTGAGTTGAACTTTGTGGCTGTTTCGTGCTGCCCAGATGCATTTATTTATCATATTTATATGCCGCTCATTCCAAACGGACTCTGAGCGGCTAACAATAGGAATAAATACAACAACAATAAAAACAGTTAAAATCTAATAATAAAAATCAACAATACAATAAAACAGTGCCCATACTTGCAATCAACCTAATTCCAGGCTCGCTGGAAAAGTCAGGTTTTAACAGCTTTCCAAGGTGGAGATAGTATAGATCTCTAGAGTCAGTTGGTTCCACAGGCTTGGAGCCGCCACAGAGAAGGCTCTTTCCCGAGGTCCTGCCAACGGACATTATTTGGTGGATGGGACCCGGAGAAGGCCAACTCTGTGGGCCCTTACTGGCTGCAATGAGGGAGGAGGTGGTCCCGTAAATAGTCTGGTCCTGAGCCATTTAGGGCTTTAGGGAATGTAACATGACACAGGAAGATATACAATTGTTGTTCATAAATGGCCGTGCTTAACCCCCGTCTTTGGAGCTAGGGCTCGAAAAAATCAAAGATCAAACCTCTTTGAGATGGGTTTCCAAACTGCATTGCCTCAAAATGTAACAATTTTCCTTGCTTCCTTTCCAGGTTTACCTCCATGCTGTTATTCGCGATGCCCATGGCAGGAAGATGAGCAAATCACTGGGAAATGTCATCGATCCCTTGGATGTGATCACGGGCATTACTCTGGAGGTGAGCCACCATTTGTGGGCTCTCAGCTGGTAGCCCAGAAGATGGAGCTGCAAGATGCTGTTTCGATTCCTGTTTGTTTGTTTGTTTGTTTGTCTGTTTGTTGATTTTATTTTACTTTACCTTACTTTACTTTACTTTACTTTACTTTACTTTACTATTTTATTTTATTTTATTTTATTTTATTTTATTTTTTTAATGCCGCCTTTCTCCTTAGACTCAGGGCGGCTTACAACGTGTTAGCAATATCACTTTTTAACAGAGCCACCATATTGCCTCCCAACAAGCCCTACATGGCATCGGGCCAGAATACCTGCAGGACCGCCTTATGCCGCATGAATCCCAGCGACCGGTTAGGTCCCAAAGAGTCGGCCTTCTTCAGGTCCCATCAACTAGATAATGTTGCTTGGCGGGACCTAGGGGAAGAGCCTTCTCTGTGGGGGGCCCTGCCCTTTGGAATCAGCTCCCCCCAGAGATTCGTACTGCCCCCACCCTCCTCGCCTTCCGTAAAAGCTTAAAGACCTGTCTCTGCCGCCAGGCTTGGGGCCATTAGACCCTAGTCCCCTGGCCGACAAATTAGTATATTTTGCGGTGTGAATGGGAATGAATTATTTTAAATGTTAGTAGAGTTTTAAAGTTTTTTTCCTAGTGAAATTAATTGGATTTTTAGATTTGTACATTGTATATTGTTTGCTATGTTGTGAGACGCCCCGCGTCCTCGGAGAGGGGCGGCATACAAATCCAATAAATAAATAAATAATAAAACCCGGGGTCCTCAGTTTACCCACCTCGGAAGGATGGAAGGCTGAGTCAACCTTGAGCCGGTGATGAGATTTGAACTGCTGACCTGCAGCACTAGCAGTCAGCTTTAGCGGCCTGCAGTACTGCACTCTACCCACTGCGCCACCTCGGCTCGTATTACACTATTGCACTGATAGAGGAGACTATCTGTAGCTCAAGAGTTGGAACGAGTTGGTCTTGGTCCTCTCTGAGCTTGGTGGCTTTCTCTAAGACGTTTCATTACCAAACTAGGTAGCACCATTAGGGCAAGGCGGTTTGGTAAGAGAAAACAATCAAGCTCAGAGAGCACCAAGGACCCCCTCAATTCTTCTTGTGGTTGGCAGCCCTGAGAATCGGAAACCTGGTTCTTTTTTCAGATCAGTTGGAAACCTATGAATGGCTGCGAAGAGGAAGCGCGGGCTGGGCAGGAGGCGTCAGGAGGCGTCAGCTGTGGTTAATACCCGGCAGGCAGACCTGAGTTTCAACTTTTCACCTCAGTTGTTGCGGCCTACAGTCTCAGCTGCTGCAAGGGATGGAGTGGGCTGTGGTCATCTTTAGCTTTGTCATAGTTCAGTAGGTTCAGTTGGGTAGGTTTCTCGAGGCTACTTTCTTCAGCTTGCAAAGGCTGCAAAGGAGCGTGGGCAGGGATAGCCTGACATTACTAGGGAACCAACTAGGTTGATATTGTTGTTGTCGTCGTCATCCTCCTTCTTCTCCACCTCCTCCTTTTCTTCTCCACCTCCTCTTCTTCTCCTCCTTTTCCTCCTCCTCCTCCTTCTCCATTTCCTCCTTTCTTCTTCTTCTTTTTCTTCTTCTTCTTCTTCTTCTTTTTCTTCTCTTCCTTCTCCTCCTCCTCCTCTTCCTCCTCTTCTTCTCCACCTCCTCCTCCTTTTCTTTACCTCCTCTTCTTCTCCTCCTTCTCCTTCTCTTCCTCCTCTTCTTCTCCACCTCCTCCTCCTCCTCTTCTCCTTCTCCATTTCCTCCCTTCTTCTTCTTCTTTTCTTTTTCCTCTTCTTCTCCTTCTCTTTCTCTTCCTCCTCTCCTTCCCCCTCCTCTTCTCCTCCTCCTTCTCCATTTCCTCCTCCACTTCCTCCTCCTCCTCCTTCTCGCTGCGTTAGAAGAGTAAGGAAGATCCTCAGGGACGACTCACACCCTGGTCAGCACTTCTTTACCCTCCTACCGTCGGGAAGGAGATATACAAGCATAGTCAGCCACACAAACAGGGCTGAATAGCCGTTTTTATCCATGGACTGTCAGACTGCTGTATGTGAAATAACATCATAACTACATAGTACAATGGACTTGCAGGGCTGGGGCAACATGTAATCTATTCACACTGGAGCAATAGGACTGGGTGTTTGTTAAGAGCCAGGGTGGCGCAGTGGTTAGAGTGCAGCACTGCAGGCTATTTCAGCTAACTGCTAGCTGTAGTTCAGCAGTTCAAATCTCACCACCGGCTCAAAGGTTGACTCAGCCTTTCATCCTTCCAAGGTGGGTAAAATGAGGACCCAGATTGTTTGGGGAAATATGTTGATTCTGTAAACCGCTTAGAGAGGGCTGTAAAAGCACTACGAAGCGGTATATAAGTCTAAATGCTATTGCTAATATGATTTATTGTTTTGGGGTTTTTTTGTGTCTTCACTGTGAGTTGTATTGTGTTGGAGGGGGGTACACCGAGGGAATCTCATTGTACATATCATATTTTTTGGACTATAAGACGCACCGGTGTATTAGATTTCAAAGAGGTAAGTAAGAAAAACAAGTTATTGTCCTTTCTGTGAAACCGAGGAGCACTCTGCCAGTCTCCCAAACTCCCTGCATGCCCCATTTGCAAAAATGGGCCTATTTTTCACGAAAATAGGTTGAGTGGGGGCGGGGATTCCAAAGGCCAAAAATGGTCTGTATTCGGTGTATAAGATGCACCAATACAGTGGTACATTGTCATACGAACCCATCGTCATACGAACTTTCTGAGATATGAACGTGGGGTTCGGAAATTTTTTGCCTCTTCTTTCCGAACTTTTTCCGTCTTACGAACCCGCCGCCCGAACGCCGAACCCAGAAGTTTGGCAAAAGTTCAGGTTTGGCGTTCGAGTTCAGGAGGACACTGAGAAGCCCCCCAGCTGTTTCAAAAGGCGACAGCGAAGTGCCATTTTTGCGGGGTGGTGGTGGTTTCTTGCACGCATGAATTGATTTTACATTGTTTCTTATGGGAAACATTGTTTCGTCTTACGAACCTTTCGCCTTACGAACCTCCTCCGGGAACCAATTAAGTTCATAAGATGAGGTATTACTGTATTGCCAGCCTCTTTTAAGTGGAGTGAGGGAAGCTGTGTCTTATACTCTGAAAAATACGGTATGTTGTGCAGTGACAATAAAGATTTGAATGGAATCCACCTTCCCTCACCCCCCCAGATTGGAGAAAGATTGCAAATGAGGTTTCTCTTAGCACAGCCTTATAGGCATCTTATTCAAGATGTATAACACTATACTAATATGTTGTGGTTGCTTCTCTGGCCCAGCTCCTGCCCCAAGGAATGTGGAGGTGGATGCAGGGAAAACGTCAACATGTCATAGGCCTGTTTTATTGCCGACAGAGTCAGGTAGTGCAGTTTCCTCGGACGAAGAAGGAGGTGGGGGTGACATGGAAGAGGGGGGCTTGGCACACAGCCCAGGAAGCCAATCTCCATTATCTTCAGTCGATTTGGATGAGGAAGTGTTAGACCCACTCATGCGCAGAATTATGCATCGAAGAGACCAATTGAAGAAATATTACAGGAGATAAGAGAGGCCACCTGTGTTTGGGTGGGGCTCAAGTAATTAGAGCTGCTGATATAAATAGCAGCGTGCTGGCTTGGCCGTTGTGGAAGATTATCTGATCGTTGTTTCTTCAGGACCGTGCCTTGCTGTTTCCAGACTTTGTTGATTTTTCACGACTTTGAAACCAAAGCAGAACAAAGTGTGGGGGTCTCACTTCGTGGAAGAAGGAGGGCTGTGATGTTCCTTCACAGCTGCTAAGTATTTAAGGACTGATTAAGGGGATTGTACAGACTACCAGGTTGTTTTGGGACGAGCGCTCTCTGCAATACAAAAAGGGTGCTTTGTTTCTTTTGAATTTTTGTGATAAAGAACATTGTTTTTGAAATTTCAAGGGTGTGTGTGTTTGAATTTTCGGGAGACTCATACCATAGAGCTTGGCAGAACACTAATATCTTCGGAGAGGGGCAGCATACAAATCTAATAAATTGAATTGAATTTACACCACAATTTTTTTCCCCTCTCTGTCTCTGTAGGGTCTACATGCTCGGTTGCTAGACAGCAATTTGGACCCACTTGAGCTGGAGCGAGCCAAAAAGGGGCAGGTATATATTTTTCTATTAACCTTTAGCGTTTACCTCACGTTGATAGGCCTCAAGCAGATGTTTCTTTGGTTGCATTTGGGGGTGGCACAAAGTGGTTGTTTCTCTGAACATATTTCCCTTTTTTCTTCAGCAGCTTTAGGTTTAAATAATACATCACACTCCGGCAGATTCTGATTCCCAGCACTTCGCTTCCGCAATGTCAATCTTGCGTGTGACATTTCGGAAATTTTTTTGCTTCCACACATGCGCAGAAGCAAAAAAAAGTAGCCAAAATCTCTCTCTTGCGCGCATCGCCTCACGAGATTTTTGCTGCCTGCGTATGCGCAGAAGCAAAAAAAAATCACTGAAATCTCTCTCTTGCATGTGTCCCCTCACAATATTTTACTTCCTGCGCATGCGCAGAAGCCAAAACAAGCTGGGGGCATGCGCGCATGAGAAGGGAAGCGGCATGTGCTGCACAACTCTTGCTACCAGTGCAGCATCCTTATCTGTACCGGTAGCAATGCAAAAATGGTCACACTCATCGAGAATATATTATTTGTATATTATTTGTGTATCTTCTCATGGAATTTCCCGTTTGGGCTTTCTTGCTTGAAATGTAAGGATTGTACAAGTACTCCTTGACTTACAACATATTCATTTAGTGACCGTTCAGAGCTACCACACGAATGCCAGCGACCGATAAGGTCCCACAGAGTTGGCCTTCTCCGGGTCCTGTCGACTAAACAATGTTGTTTGGCGGACCCCAGGGGAAGAGCCTTCTCTGTGGCGGTCCCGGCCCTCTGGAACCAACTCCCCCCGGAGATTAGAATTGCCCCCACCCTCCCTGTCTTTCGTAAACTACTCAAGACTCATTTATACCGCCAGGCATGGGGGAATTGAGATATTCCTTCCCCCTAGGCCATTACAAGTTATGCATGGTATGTTTGTGTGTATGTTTGTTTTTTTATAAATAAGGGTTTTTAGCTGTTTTATTATTGGATTGTCACATGCTGTTTTTATCGTTGTTAGCCACCCCGAGTCTACGGAGAGGGGCAGCATACAAATCCAATAAATTATTATTATTAATTATTATTATAACAGCCCAGGAGACAGCGACTTGTGATCATTTTTCACATTGCAGCATCCCCACAGTCACTGTGATCAAAATTTGGACACCTGGCAGTTGACTCACATTTATGACGGTTGCAGTGTCTCGGGGTCATGTGAGATCAGCTCCTGACGAAGAAAGTCAATGGGGGATCCAGATTCACTTTACAACCGTGTTACTACCGTGTTTCCCCGATAGTAAGGCAGTGTCTTACTATCTTTTTACCCCCAAAAGCCCCACTGTGTCTTACTTTGGGGGTATGTCTTACATCTCCCCGCGCGCCTTCGCCTTCCAAGCTCCCCGCGCGCATTGCTTCCAAGCTCCCCGCGCGCCTTCGCATTCTCCCCGTGCGCCTTCGCCTTCCAAGCTCCCCGCGCGCATTGCTTCCAAGCTCCCCGCGCGCCTTCGCTCGCCTTCGCTCGCCACCGCCTCTTCCCCTGCCGAAGCTCAGCTGCAAGCGGCCAGCGAGGCCGATCGGATCCGAGGCGAGCGGCCGGAGCTGCGCCCTCCTTCGCCCGCCTCCTTTCCGCTCGCCTCGGAGCCGCTTGCAGCTGAGCCTCGGCAGGGGAAGAGGCGGTGGCGCCGCGGCGAGCGAAGGCGAGGGGCACGCAGGGAGCTGCCGGAAAGGAGGGCGCAGCTCCCTGCGCGCCCCTCGCCTTCGCTCGCCGCGGCGCCACCGCCTCTTCCCCTGCCGAGGCTCAGCTGCAAGCGGCCAGCGAGGCCGCTCGGCTCCGAGGCGAGCGGAAAGGAGGCGGGCGAAGGAGGGCGCAGCTCCGGCCGCTCGCCTCGGATCCGATCGGCCTCGCTGGCCGCTTGCAGCTGAGCTTCGGCAGGGGAAGAGGCGGTGGCGAGCGAAGGCGAGCGAAGGCGCGCGGGGAGCTTGGAAGCAATGCGCGCGGGGAGCTTGGAAGGCGAAGGCGCGCGGGGAGAATGCGAAGGCGCGCGGGGAGCTTGGAAGCAATGCGCGCGGGGAGCTTGGAAGGCGAAGGCGCGCGGGGAGAATGCGAAGGCGCGCGGGGAGCTTGGAAGGCGAGCGAAGCTGCAAGCGGCCTCGCTGGCCGCTTGCAGCTGAGCTTCGGCAGGGGAAGAGGCGGTGGAAGAGGCCGCGGCGAGCGAAGGCGAGGGGCGCGCGGGGAGCTTGGAAGCAATGTCATCGCCCCCCCCCCCCGCAATACCGTTTATACCGTGTTTCCCCGAAAGTAAGACATATGTCTTACTTTCGGGGTATGGCTTATATAAGCCGACCCCCCTGAAACCCCCCATATGTCTTACAATCGGGGGGGTCTTACTATCGGGGAAACACGGTAACATAATGATCTGCAGTGACTCATTTAACAATTGTGGCAAGACAGGTTGCAAAATGAGGCAAAGCTCGCTTAACGACCGTCTGGCTTAGCAGTGGAAATTTTGGGCTCAATTGCGGTTGAAGGTCACCGAAGTACCTGCATACAATTTTTAGAGAGGCGATTTTGAAATTGGAAGGGGAAAAAATCCCCTTATAAGATCAAATGTGTATCTTCGGTGCTTGCTTTGCAGAAATCAGATTACCCCAACGGGATCCCAGAATGCGGGACAGATGCCCTTCGGTTTGCTCTCTGTGCTTACACAACTCAAGGTATGTTTCTGGCCTCTGCTTGAGAGCCTGGCTCAAATAATTGTGACCGTATTCCTAGCCTTGCCGCCATAATGCTCCTCATTTGTTCTTCCCGCTTCAGGCCGTGATATAAACCTGGATGTGAATCGGATTCTGGGCTACCGGTATTTCTGCAACAAACTCTGGAACGCCACCAGGTTTGCCATCCGTGGTCTTGGGGAGGGATTCCAACCACCCCCCAGCCCAGAGGTAAGCCTATTCTTCTAGAATAACCTGGGGGTCAGGACCCCTTTGGGGGAGTCAAACAACCGTTTCACAGGGGTCGCCTAAGAGCATGGGAAAAGACAAATTTCCCATAGTGTTAGGAACTAAAGCTTCTATTCTGGCACCTTGGAATATATTTTTACAATCAGACCAATCAGGCGTTTACAGTGGGGGATCCCTCTGACCTTCCTGCCAATCAGCTTAAAGCTCTGTTGGGAGAATGGGTGCTAGATTTATGGTTGGGGGTCACCACAACATGAGGAACTGTATTCAGGGGTCGCGGCATTGAGAACCACTGTAAGATTCTCCTTTCCATTTTTTGTAGAAGAGCAAATGAGGCTGGGATGGGCAGAGTTAAACATGTCATCAGGTTAGAATCCTTACGTTGCCACAAACAATTCAAGTCTAGCCTCCCTTGAATTCCATTGACCCTTATCTAATACCAATTCATATGTGAACTCAGTTGACGAGATTCTGGTCTATAGGCTCGAGTGATAAATAGAGATAGTCCTCAAGTTATAACTACCATATTTTTCAGAGCATATAAGACATACCTTAGTTTTGGAGGAGGAAATTAGGGAAAAAATCTATATCAGGTATTCATCTGGATAGTGTCCTTAGTCTGATCAGATTCATCACATTATTTTAACCCCTGGTTAGGGTGGGAAAAAAAATATTTGGAGGGAGTAGCAATGAAAATAAGCCTGCAAAGACTTAGGGCTAGAAAAACCTTCTTTGGAGTAGCAATTTAAAAATCCTTCAAGCCAGGAAGGTGGTTAGCACCTCGTTAGGGCTGAAAAAAACTTTTTTGGAGGGAGTAGCAATAAAAACAATCCCGGTGGCGAAAAAAAGTTTCAAAAAAGCTACATTTGGTATATAAGACTCACCCAAATATTCCGCCTTGTTTAGTGGGATAAAAGTGCGTCTTCTATTCTGAAAAATATGGTATTTATTATTTATTATTATTTTTTAATTATTTATTAGGTTTGTATGCCACCCCTCTTCATAGACTCGGGGTGGCTCACACCATACAATAAGACAATTCATAACAAATCTAATAAATTTAAAAAACATTTTAAAACCCTATTATTAAACCGGACATACACACAGACACACCATACATAAATTATATAGGCCTGGAGGGAGGGAGGGGGAATGCCTCAATTCCCCCATGCCTGACGGCAGAGGTGAGTTTTAAGGAGTTTACGGAAGGCAAGGAGGGTGGGGGCAGTTCTAATCTCCGGGGGGAGCTGGTTCCAGAGAGTCGGAGCTGCCACAGAGAAGGCTCTTCCCCTGGGTCCCGCCAGACGACATTGTTTAGTCGACGGGACCCGGCGAAGACCAACTCTGTGGGACCTAACCGGCCGCTGGGATTCGTGCGGCAGAAGGCGGTCTCGCAGATACCCTGGTCCGGTGCCATGACCAACACTTTGAATTGTGACCGGAAACTGATCGGCAACCATTGCAGTTAATTATTGAGTTAGAGCTGTAGTGTTGATATGGAGAAACCTGGATTGGTTTAGTATCTACATGTAAGT
Source organism: Erythrolamprus reginae (assembly GCF_031021105.1). Taxonomy (NCBI): domain Eukaryota; kingdom Metazoa; phylum Chordata; class Lepidosauria; order Squamata; family Dipsadidae; genus Erythrolamprus; species Erythrolamprus reginae. Next base: position 37,173,197 of record NC_091951.1, on the reverse strand, counting down.
AAGCTTTACTGCATATAGTTGTTCCTGTAAATAGAAGACTAAGACAGAAGATATTTTGATTGCACTGAAAACTGTGTCTTCGTTATTTCTCTGTACTGATTCCTAAATTGCCACACTATAAATTCTGGTATCTTGTCAAGTCCTGCTGCATAGCTTTGTATATCCGGACAGAATTCACCCATGAATGGGTCCTTGGTGCTCTTGTTAGCTTGCTTGTTTTCAGTGCTAGTCTAAACATTATCAACATTGTCAAGACTAGCACTGAATGAAATTTCTGCAAGAAAACAAGCAAGCTCATATAGTACCCCCCCCCCCCTTCATTTCAACCCTGAAGTGCAAATATTCTTTATTGGTACCAAACGTTTATTATTCTGGATTTTGCAAAATGTTCTTCTTTACTAATCCGATTTGTTTGTTGCAGCTCAATGGCTTCGAGAGCCTCGTAGACCTCTGGATCTTGAGTCGCCTGAGCCACGCCGTGGAGTTATGCGATGTGGGATTTCAGGCCTATGACTTCTCGGGCATCACCACCGCAGTGTACAACTTCTGGCTGTACGAGCTGTGTGACGTCTATCTTGTGAGTGAGACACCCCCCCCCCCCCCGAACCATCAAGCTCTCATTCGCCTTCATCTTGGGAGGCGTAATACAGTGTTCCCTCGATTTTCGCGGGTTCGAACTTCGCAAAAAGTCTATACCACGGTTTTTAAAAAATATTAATTAAAAAATACTTTGCGGGTTTTTTCTCCTATACCACGGTTTTTCCCGCCCGATGACGTCATATGTCATCGCCAAACTTTCATCCGCCTTTAATAAATATTTTTTTAATAAACTTTAATAAATAAACATGGTGAGTTATAATCTAAGTGGTTGCTAATGGAATGGAAAATTGTAACTTAGGGGTTTAAAGTGTTATGGGAAGGCTTGTGATACTGTTCATAGCCAAAAATAGTGTATTTACTTTCGCATCTCTGCTTCACAGAAATTAGACTTTCGCGGGCGGTCTCGGAACGCATCCCCCGTGAAAATTGAGGGAACACTGTACTTCCATTACATCCCGTTACAAATATTGCACTATTACATAAGGCCTTAGGATCAGCTATGGTGAACATTTTGTCTCCACGGGCTAAAAAGTCAGGAAAGGCCTAATTGACTCAACTGGTGCATCCCTGCCCCTTTCAAGCAAAACAGAAACAATTCTTTACTTATTTATGTATAGTGATGGGCGAACCGAATTCGCACAATTCGGGTCCGTACCGAATTTTGCGGTGTTCGGCACGCCGAACATGAACCCAATTTTTTTTTTAAACTCCAGGCAAAGTTCGGGGTCGTGTTCGGTGTCACCGACAGGTTGCTTAGGACGCCAAGGTGATCACCTCCTGGATTCCATGTTTATTTTTACATGAAAGGACCGCTCTTTGCTTGCAGCGCCGCTGTGGCGTCCTTTCATGTAAAAATAACAATGTTTATTTTTACGTGAAGACCTCCCTTTGAAGGAGCTGGGGAATCCCTCCCACGAAGAGATTCCGGGGGCGGAGCCTTAACGTCACCGGCAAGTTGCTAAGGACGCCAAGGTGACGACTTCCTGGATTCCATGGAATCCAGGAAGTGATCCCCTTGGCATCCTTAACAACCTGCCGGTATACGTGACGTGAAAGCTCCGCCCCTAGAATCTCTTGGTGGGATTCTCCGTTCTGGTTCGAGTTTGGGTTTGGTTCGGGTTCGGCTGAATTTTGCGTAAAGTTCGTCCGAACATGCCAAACCCGAACACCGTTGGGTTCGCCCATCACTATGTATTGAAAAAAAAATACAGTCCAATTGTTGTTAGTTGCAAAGTTGTGTCTGGCCCATCGCAACCCCATGGACAACGTTCCTCCAGGCCTTCCTGTTCTCTACCATCCTCTGGAGTCCATCTAGACTCACACCGACTGCTTCAGTTACTCCATCCAGCCACCTTGTTCTCTGTTGTTCCATTCTTCTTTTGCCTTCAATCTTTCCCAGCATTAGGCTCCTTCTCTGGTGAGTCCTTCCTTCCCATTAGGTGGCCAAAGTATTTGAGTTTCATTTTTAGGATCTGGCCTTCTAAGGAGCAGTCATCACCACTAAATAAGTCCTAATAGAGACTTTTAATGGTATTCAGTCAGATCCAGAGTTACATTAATCCCTCGCTACTTTGCGGTTCATCTTTTGGGGATTCACTACTTCACAGGTTTTGAAAGGGGTCTTAAATCCATTGAAATTCATAAAATTCTTCTACAGTACTACTGTATTAAAGAAACTGGTAGGATATCACATGTAGTTCCAGCTGAGAAACATTATAGAATGGCTGTTTAATGCAAAGGGTGGGTTTTAAAAGTCCAAATACTCATTAAATACATTAAAAAATATCGTTCCTCTACTTCACCGAAATTTGTTTTTCACGGGTGGTCTTGGAACGCATCCCCGCGAAAAACGAAGTGAATTAGCAATAGCATTTAGACTTGTATACCGCTTCATGTTGCTTTTACAGCCCTCTCTAATTGGTTTACGGAATCAGCATATTGCCCCCACCTCAGAAGGATGGAAAGCTGAGTCGACCTTTGAACTGCTGAACTACAGCTGCAGGGCTGCACTCTAACCACTGTGCCATTGAATTATCAGAAAGAAGACACCACCCTGATATGGACCATCGTTAGGAGCCATAATTGTGGCTTGCCCGTGAAATATGTCCTTTCCAACAGGGCCTGCAGAAAACTGAACTTGTTTCCTCCAATGGAGGGGGGCTCAGATTGGGGAAACAAATAGACTCCGCAACAGGCAAACAGTTCTGTTTATGTTTCTTCTTTTTTAATTCTTCCACAAGCCTCCTTGTGGGTTTCCTGGTGTCCGCCAAAATAATAATAATAATAATAATAATAATAATAATAATAATAATAATAATAATAAATAATAATAATAATAATAATAATAATAATAATAATAATAATAATTTTTTAGATTTGTATGCTGCCCCTCTCCGAAGACTTGGGGTGGCATACAAATCTAATATCCCCAAGCTGCCCCTGGACTAGAAACATAGAAACATAGAAGACTGACGGCAGAAAAAGACCTCATGGTCCATCTAGTCTGCCCTTATACTATTTCCTGTATTTTATCTTACAATGGATATATGTTTATCCCAGGCATGTTTAAATTCAGTTACGGTGGATTTACCAACCACGTCTGCTGGAAGTTTGTTCCAAGGATCTACTACTCTTTCAGTGAAATAATATTTAAATGTTTCGATCATGTCCCCCCTTTTCCTTCTGTCCTCCAGACTATACAGATTGAGTTCATTAAGTCTTTCCTGATACGTTTTATGCTTAAGACCTTCCACCATTCTTGTAGCCCGTCTTTGGACCCGTTCAATTTTGTCAATATCTTTTTGTAGGTGAGGTCTCCAGAACTGAACACAGTATTCCAAATGTGGTCTCACCAGCGCTCTATATAAGGGGATCACAATCTCCCTCTTCCTGCTTGTTATACCTCTAGCTATGCAGACTATAAGAATAAGGATCACCTATGTTTTTATTCTTTCTTTTTTCCCCTCACTTAGGAGTGCCTAAAGCCTGTGTTTGCCGGATCAGACCAGGCCGCAATTCGGACAGCCCAGAATGTTCTTTACACCTGCTTGGATGCTGGCCTTCGTCTCCTCAGTCCTTTCATGCCTTTTGTCACGGAGGAACTCTTTCAGCGTCTGCCCCGGAGGTCTCCTTTCTCCGACCCCCCCAGCATCTGTGTCACCCCGTACCCTACTACTGGGCAGGTGAGTTGAGTAACAGAACCTGACGTTTGTGGCTGGCGACATACAATGCCTTGGTAAGATCATACTTGGAATACTGAGTTCAGTTCTGGTCACCATGATACCCAAAAGATGTTGAGTTTCTAGAACAGGGGTCCTCAAACTTGGCATCTTTAAGACTTGTGGACTTATGATTTGTGTCTTGTGTTCCTGCTGTGGCATCTCTCTATATCAGCGGCTCTCAAGCTTTCTTATCCCACGACCCCTTAATATGGTACCTTATGTTGTGGTGGCCCCCAACCATAAGTCTAGTGCCAATTCTCCCAACAGAGCTTTAAGCTGATTGGCGGGAAAGTCAGAGAGACACTCCCATTGTAAACGCCTGATTGGTCGGATTGTAAAAATATGTTCCAAGGTGCCAGAATATTTATTTATTTATTTATTTTATTTGACTTCTGTGCTGCCCAATCCCGAAGGACTCAGGGCGGCTTACAACAGTGTAAAATTACAAGTAACAATAACAATAAAAAGAAGTCAAGAAAAACAAACTAAATTCTAAAACCCTAATTAAAACTCAAAAATAGTTCAGCAACACGCGTACTAGTTATTCATATCGATTCATACACATGGACAAGCTAGTGGTTGATTTAGGGCCCCCAGGCCTTTCAGCATAGCCAGGTCTTCATGGCCTTACGAAAAGCCCGCAGGGTGGGGGCAGTAGGGACATCAGAGGGGGAATTCATTCCATAAAGCCGGGGCAGCAACAGAGAAGGCCCTTCTCCACAGTTTCGCCAACCTGCATTGTTTAGCTGACGGGACCTGGAGGAGGCCAACTCTGTGTGCTCTAATTCAGTGTTTCCCAACCTTGGCAATTTGAAGATATCTGGACTTCAACTCCCAGAATTCCCCAGCCAGCAAATGCTGGCTGGGGAATTCTGGGAGTTGAAGTCCAAATATCTTCAAGTTACCAAGGTTGGGAAACACTGCTCTAATTGGTCCCTGGGATGTATGTGACAAGATAGAAACTTTAGTTCCTAACACCATGGGAAATTTGTCTTTTCCCATGGTCTTAGGTGACCTCAGTCATTCGACCCCCCTCAAAGGGGTCCCAACCCCCAGATTGAAAACCTCTGCTCTAAACTCTGACCAAAGATGGATCCAGGGCTGACACCTTGACTTTCAACCATGATTAGGATCATAAATCCAGTCATAAGTCAAGGGACCGGAAGTAATTTATTTCCAGCCTTTTTCTTTTTACAGTGGCCATTAAGTGAATGCTGCTGTTCTTAAATAAACCCAGCCATCATTAAGTGAACCCATTCATCTGAATGTTTAAAATAATAATAATTGGCAACCGGTTAAAAAAAAATGCCGGAATTCCGACGGGAAAAAAATCCCATTGCCTGTCATGTGAGACCACGGAATGCCATGATGGATCATAAAACTGTATTGTTAATTGTTAACTGTATTTTTATATTTTGTTGTAAGCCGCCTTAAGTCCTTCAGGATTGGGCGGCATGGAATTCAAATCAATCAATCAATCAATCCGAGTTGCATGACCATGGCAGGGCAGGACCACATTTACAATGGCCAGAGTGCTTTATAGGCCTCCATGCCTTCAAAAGTTCATTAAAAGTCCAGTCATAAATGGAGAACCACCTGTTTAGAAACTAAAGAAGTTCTCTTTAGTCCCTTTTTCATTGTGGTGAGATTTATTTATTTATTCATTCATTCATTCATTCATTCATTCATTCATTCATTCGTTTGTCCAATACACAATACATATGGAAGAGAATAGACATGAAGTAATATATATAAAGATAATATGTAAAAATAGAGAAGAAGATATATGAAAGGAAAAAAATATATATGATATATGAGATAAAGGAAAGACAATTGGACAGGGGACGAAAGGCACACTCATGGAGCCCACTCATGCTTCTGCCTTCGTTTCAGTTCCATTGGAGGAATGAAGAGCTGGACCGCACTTTTGACTTCATGCTGAACATTATCAAAGCTGTGCGCTTCCTCCGGGCGGACTACAACCTTACCAAAACCAAAGCTGACTGTGAGTTTTGAAGGATTTTCACAAATGAATGAGAGGCTTTGAATGTAGGTTGTATCTTTGGCTTTGAAATTCTGGAATCTGCAGGCCTGCCAAAGTTTGGAGAAAGTACCCTGCCTGAAAAATTAAAATGGGTTAGAAAACCGGGCCAACTTTTGGAAGTCATTTAGCTCGGAGACTCATTGGAGGAGGTAGAAGATCTTTAATAGTTGTGGTGGTGGTGCAGTGGTAAGTGTGTAGTACTGCAAGCTACTTCTGCTGACTACAGACTGCCTGCAGTTTGGCAGTTCGAATCTCATCAGGCTCAGTGTTGGCTCAGCCCTCCATCCTTCCGAGGTTGGTCAAATGAGGATCCAGATTGTTGGGAGCAATATGCTGACTTAGCCCTCTTAGAGAGGGCTGTAAAGCATTTTGAAGTGGTAGATAAGTCTAAATTAACTGCTCAAAAAAAATAAAGGGAACACTCAAAGAACGCATCCTACATCTGAATGAGTGAAATATTCTCATTGAATACTTTGTTCTGTACAAAGTTGAATGTGCTGACAACATGTGAAATTGATTGTCAATCAGTGTTGCTTCCTTAGTGGACAGTTTGATTTCACAGAAGTTTGATTTACTTGGAGTTATATTGTGTTGTTCAAGTGTTCCCTTTAATTTTTTTGAGCATTTTTGCTATTGCTACCCTGTTTCCCCAAAAATAAGTCACCCCCGAAAGTAAGACATAGGAGATGTTTCATAGAATTGCCTAATATAAGGCATCCCCCGAAAATAAGACATAGGATACATTTTGTTTCACAGCATTCCCGAACAGAACATATATAACATATATTTGAAGAAAGTATAATAGTTGTACATGGAAATAATGGTACGGTAGTAATAAGAAATTCTTGACAGGATTCACAGTTTGTCTGGTTATGCTGGTTTGTGATAACAACTACTATGCAGTATATAATAAATGTTCAATTTTTTGTTCAGCAATAAATGTGAATTTTTCTTCATTGAAAAAAAATAAGACATCCCCTGAAAATAAGACTTAGCACATCTTTGGGAGCAAAAATTAATATAAGACGCTGTCTTATTTTTGGGGAAACAGGGTATATCCCTGCAGCTATAAATATTTTCCACAGTATTGGCTTCACTTGGTAATGGGAGATAATGTTGATTTTAGTGATTTCATAGATTGAGATGGACTGGTAGTTTGCAACATCTCAGTTCAGTATTCTGGAGCCACCAATTACCAGTTTTCCATGGCATGGTTTTGGGTGATCTCCCAAAATGCTAATTTAGTGTTAAACCTCTGCTAGATTAATAGCTTTTGCGTAGAGAGCTAGGAGCCAATATGTAGTTGCAGATGTCAGAAGACAAACACCAGACCCCAAAGCAGTAGAGGAGAAGGATTCATTTCTTCACATTTGTCCCTTTGACACCCCATTCTGTTGAATTGACACATCCAACTAAAGCGAAAGACACTTGAAAGGTAGTAGTTTCTGAGTAGTTTGGGGCCTTGCAAAGCTTTCAAGTTGCCATAAGAAGGGAGTGGGGGGAGTTGATGGAGTTGCTGATTGTACTAACTGAAACTACATTCCACAAATGTTTCCTTTACTGATTGTGTCCTAGGCTATCAGAGATAGAAAGAAGGGTTGTGGGGTTCACAAGGTCTATGTGGTGAAAGCCAGTAGCTGTTTCTTCCACTTTTCTTCGAGCTTGAGTTTCTTCTCTATTTCTCAAACTTCCTTTTTCCCACTCTCTATCCGGCCCTGAGTCCGAAAATGCAACTTCCCATCCCTTAACAAGCTACCTGTTCTTGATCTTAGAGGTCATGACTAAACCAGGAAGTTAACTCCCTAAGAAGGCTAAGACTCAACCTTGATAAGACGGAGTGGCTGTGGGTTTTGCCTCCCAAGGACAATTCCATCTGCCCGTCCATTATCCTGGGGGGAGTGGAACTACTGACCCCCTCAGAGAGGGTCCGCAACTTGGGCGTCCTCCTCGATCCACAGCTCACATTAGAGAAACACCTTTCGGCTGTGGCGAGGGGGGTGTTTGCCCAGGTTCGCCTGGTGCACCAGTTGTGGCCCTATTTGGACCGGGAGTCACTGCTCACAGTCACTCATGCCCTCATCACCTCGAGGCTCAACTACTGTAATGCTCTCTACATGGGGCTACCCTTGAAAAGTGTTCGGAAACTTCAGGTCGTGCAGAATGCAGCTGCGAGAGCAATCATGGGCTTTCCCAAATATGCCCATGTTACACCAACACTCCGCAGTCTGCACTGGTTGCCGATCAGTTTCCGGTCACAATTCAAAGTGTTGGTTATGACCTATAAAGCCCTTCATGGCACCGGCCCAGACTATCTCAGGGACCGCCTTCTGCTGCACGAATCCCAGCGACCAGTTAGGTCCCACAGAGTGGGTCTTCTCCAGGTCCCGTCAACTAAACAATGTCGCTTGGCGGGACCCAGGGGAAGAGCCTTCTCTGTGGCAGCCCCGACCCTCTGGAACCAACTCCCCCCAGAGATTAGAATTGCTCCCACCCTCCTTGCCTTTCGTAAGCTTCTTAAAACCCACCTCTGCCACCAGGCATGGGGGAATTGAGATACTTTACAATTTAATGCATGGTATGTCTGTATGTATGTTGGTTTTACAATAGGGGTTTTTAATTGTTTATATTGGATTGTCATACACTGTTTACTACTGTTGTTAGCCGCCCCGAGTCTACGGAGAGGGGCGGCATACAAATCCCATAAAATCAAATCAAATCAAAAATCTAAGACAACTTTTATTTAGATTGGCTGTCATAGTAAAATCTTGCAAATCTGAACCCTTTCCTCTAAGCTTCTGTGAATTGGGAAGGTGTTCGACTGAGCTGTTTCCAATGTTATCTATCAGTTCTGAAATTTAAAAAAAAATGCTTCATCCCCCTTTGTCTACAGCAGGGGTGTCCAATTTTGGCAAGGTTTGGATTTGTGGACATGATTTCCCCCAATTCTGGGAGCTGTAGTCCATAGGTCTTAATGTTGCCCACGATGGTCAGCCCTGGCCTAGGCCATAGCTTCTGCATATTTCTATCAAGAGCTTACTTGCTCTCTATAATGAAGCTGTAGGGAACAATATAAAGGAAAACAGGAGAATGGGCCACACATTCCTCTCAGCATTCCTGATACTCATTTTCTATTTATCTGTTCCCAGGTTACCTACAGTGCTTGGATCTTCAGACAGCGGAGACCGTGACTCGTTGCTCTGAATATATCTGCATTCTTTCCTCCTCCAAGCAAGTCTTGGTACTAGGACCTGGAAAGGCTCCTCCTCCTGGCTGCGCTGTAGCTATAGCCTCCGACAAATGCATTGTCCATCTTCTGCTGAAGGTACTAAAAAATAAGTAGGCTGCAAAATGTTGACTGGCAGTGGAGAACCAGTGGAGTCCTTAATTTTAGCGTGCAGATTTTTGGTTTTGTTTGTTTCCAAAGGAGAGACAGGGAATTCTTTTTTAAAAAAGATTTTAATTTTTTTCCACATACAGTGGTACCTCTACCTAAGAATGTCTCTACTTACAAACTTTTCTAGATAAGAACTGGGTGTTCAATATTTTTTGCCTCTTCTCAAGAACCATTTTCCACTTACAAACCCAAGCCTCCGAAACTGTAACTGGAAAAGGCAGAGAGAAGCCTCCGTGGGGCCTCTTTAGGAATCTCCTGGGAGGAAACAGAGCCGGAAAAGGCAGGGAGAAGCCTCTGTGGGGCCTCTCTAGGAATCTTCTGGGAGGAAACAGGGCCGGAAAAGACAGGGGGAAGCCTCCGTGGGGCCTCTCTAGGAATCTCCTGGGAGGAAACAGGGCCTCCACCTTCCCTGTGATTTCCCCAATCGCACGCATTATTTGCTTTTACATTGATTCCTATGGGAAAAATTGCTTCTTCTTACAAACTTTTCTACTTAAGAACCTGGTCATGGAACGAATTAAGTTCGTAAGTAGAGGTAGCACTGAATATTCATAAAAATATCAATGCATATACCTACAAATATATTAAAAAACAGTGCTTAAATCCATATTCCTAATCATTTCTATATCCATATTTACACTTTCTTCTTTTTAATAGATCATCAGTCTCATTTTCTCACTCTCCTCATACAATCTCCATCTCTCCCATCTACCTTCCTTCCTCTCTTTCCAACCTTCCTTCCTTCTTCTCTCCTCTCCCCCTTTAACCTTCTCTACTTCCTCCCTCCCCTTCTTAACCATTCCTTGAGTGATTTCTATTTTAAAGAGAAAAATAACCTTTTATCTGGCAGACTGTTAATATGATATTTTTAACAACTTGTTTCCTTAATGTATTTTCCCTGTTTTTACATCACCTTGAACATATTGTTAGCCGCCCCGAGTCTACGGAGAGGGGCGGCATGCAAATCCAATAAATTATTATTATTATTATTATTATTATTATTATTATTATTATTATATTTATAAGTATTAATTTTAATTTTGGTATATACTTTAATACTATCGTTTCCTAAAACTTTATAATTCTAATTTTTTTCCCTTTTTTTATTGGATTTGTATGCCGCCCCCCTCCGTAGACTCATCTGGGTTAATTACTTCTCTCTTCTAACTTGTTATATTTATCTTAATTCCTGATCCTAACTATACTCACTTTCTATCCATTTACAACACTTCATCCAAATCTTATAGTACTCAGAGTCCTGAAGGAGAGGCAGGGAATTCTGAAGTGGGTGGCTCACCAGAGACTCTCAACTCATACTGCTACCCATGAGGTAGTATTGCTAACTCTCTGAATGTCTTGGCAGGGCTTGATTGATGCCGAGAAGGAGATAGCCAAACTGACAGGAAAAAAGGCGGAGCTGCAGAAACAAATCCTACTGTTACGTCAGCGTATGGGGAGTCAAGATTATGCTCTGAAGGTACCAACCAAAGTCCAAGAATTGGATGCAGCCAAGGTAAACTCATATAAAATTGGCATTGGGGGTAGGTGGGTTGCTCTATAATAAATCAGGATGGGCATGATCCACTTGGCGGGACCCAGGGGAAGAGCCTTCTCTGTGGTAGCCCCGTCCCTCTGGAACCAACTCCCCCCAGACATTAGAATTGCCCCCACCCTCCTTGTCTTTTGTAAGCTACTTAAAACCCACCTCTGCCGCCAGGCATGGGGGGATTAAGATTCCCTTTCCCCCTAGGCCTTTACAATTTTATGCATGGTATGTTTGTTTGTATGTATGGTTGGTTTTTTATATATATATTAAGGGGTTTTTAATCGTTTTTAGTATTGGATTATTATTGTACGCTGTTTTATGATTGCTGTTAGCCGCCCCGAGTCTTCGGAGAGGGGCGGCATATAAATCCAGTAAGTAAGTAAGTAAGTAAGTAAGTAAGTAAGTAAGTTAGTAAGTAAGTTAGTAAGTAAGTTAGTAAGTAAGTAAATAAATAAATAAATAAATAAATGATGCTTGATCCATTGCATCACCTGTGGGTGCCAAGAGACCAAAGGTCCCCAAAGGCTTTTGTTTTAGTTTCTATTTTTACTTTCTGAAAACTCCACGATCATAAGACATTGAGAGATTTTAGACATTTGGGGATACAGCATTCAGGATTTGTGGCCAGAAAAGTTGTGGTTCCTTTGGAACAGTGATTCTCAACCTGGGGATCGGGATCCCTTTGGGAGTCGAACGGCCGTTGCATAGGGGCCGCCTAAGACCATGGGAAAAAAACAAATTTTCCATGATGTTAGGAACTAAAGCTTCTACTCTGGCACCTTGGAACATATTTTTATAATCCGACCAATCAGGCGATTATAGTAGGGGTGTCCCTCTGACCTTCCTGTCAATCAGCCTAAAGCTCTGTTGGGAGAATTGGCGCTAGACTTATGGTTGGGGTTCACCACAACTTGAACTGTATTAAGGGGTTGTGGCATTAGGAAGGTTTGTTTGTTTGTTTGTTTGCTTGCTTGCTTGCTTGCTTGCTTGCTTACTTACTTACTTACTTACTTACTTACTTACTTACTTACTTACTTACTTACTTACTTACTTACTTACTTACTTATTAGATTTGTATGCCACCCGTCTCCGTAGACTCGGGGCGGCTCACAGCAATAATAAACAATATATAACAAATCTAATAATTTAAAAAACACTCAAAATTGAGAACCATTGCTTTAGAAGATCCTGAGTCAGGGATGGATAATTTTGGTGGACAGTGATCGCTTCTAACAATGTGGTGGGGAGGATTTTAGAAGTCTGTGGAGATTCTCAGTTATCCATATCATGGTTGTCCCAAAGGTGGTTTTTCAAAAGGCAACTGGACTTTGTTTTTCCTTGAACACACTTCGTTTCTCATCCAAGAAGCTTCTTCAGAACCGAAGCACGTGAGAAGCAAAACTTCTTCGGAACCAAAGAAGCTTTTTGGATGAGAAGCAAAACATACTTCAAGGGGAGGGGGGGCGGAAAGTAAGTCTAGTTACCTTTTGAAAAAAAGTACCTTTGGGACAAGCAGTTTAGAACGTTTTTCGTGTTTCACTTGCCTTTTAACCTGAAAGGCTTACTTGGGCAGTTTCACTTTGTACATGCTTTTCAACATTTAAAAAAGGCGGGAAACCACGCTGTTGAAATGAAAGGCCACAGATAACACCACAGAAAAGAGGCTTGAGGGCCACAAATTGCCCATTCTGCATATTTCTTGAGGGTAATTACAAAAAAGACCCTTCGGAACACGAAGTGTGATGCAGATGCTTTATCATCATCATCATCATTTATTTATTTATTTTATTCACAAAAACCAGTAATACACAACAAACAAGATTTATATGCTGGATTTCGTATCACAATACAGGGTGCATTCTAAAAGTAATGCAATTATTTTTTAAAAATTTATTGAACAGATTTGCACAAACAAAATTCTTCAAAGTACTGTCCTTGGGCCTCTACACATTTTTTCCAGTGACTCTGCCATGACCGGTACGCGCCCTGGAAGGCATCTTTGGGGACCTCTCGCAAGGTCTTTGTCACGGCTGATTGGATCTCTTCTATGGACGAAAAACACGCCTTGCCACAATGCGCTACGAGTCCACGAGTTCCTGGCCAAACACCAGGTGCCAACGCTACCCCACCCCTCTCTATAGTCCTGACGTCACCCCAGCAGACTTCTTTTTGTTCCCAGCCCTGAAAGGAACCCATTTTTTGTCCATAGAAGAGATCCAATCAGCAGTAACCAAGACCTTGCGAGAGGTCCCTGAAGACGCCTTCCAGGGTGCATACTGGTCATGGCAGAGTCGCTGGAAAAAATGTGTAGAAGCCCAAGGACAGTACTTTAAGAATTTTAAGTGTTTGTGCAAATCTGTTCAATAAATTACTTAAAAAAAATAATTGCATTACTTTTGGAACGATACCCTGTATCATAAGCCGAACACTTTCCAAGTGTCTAGGACTGGGTGATGTATTTTCGTATGATGCGTGCAGATCCAAGTACGGTGGCCTTTTGCAACTGACATTGTGATGATATTATTATTATTATTATTATTATTATTATTATTATTATTATTGATTCATCACACACTCAGACAGATGTTCAGACTCGATTTGGCATTTTTACGCACCTATGGAGTCCTTTACAAGGACCACGGGACAGGCAGCTATTGATGCTTAATGGTGTTAGAGGTATTGTCGCAGCTCTTCCATGTAAGCTCTTCCAAGTAAAGCTGCGTCTTGAGATTGACTGATGGTTATTATAACATCTCTTTGCTGCCTACCTGGCCCTGGGGCTATTTGAGACAACTCACAACCATTTAAAAAATGAATAAAAAAGGAATTTAAACAAAACGAAGGTAAAATGAAAGAACATTAAATTAAGTAAGGAAAAAAGAAACAAAGAAAATACACTAATACGACTAGTAAAATAGATGGAGAGCAGAGAGTGGGGTGGGTGGTGGGTGGATTCTGCTCTCAATCTAATAGCCACCTCCAAAGCTGAACTCCCCCATTGTGTCTCCCCAAGTTCCAGAGCCAGATGTTTAGAGTCATAAGAAAAGATAGGGCATATCGACAACTTTATCACCATGTTTGTCTTGGGCATTTTCTTTCCTCCCAGCTGAAACAAAGTGAAACAGAACTGCAGAAGGCAGATGAAGCTGTTCAGAATTTCAAGAAGATGATCTGAAATTGGAGGATGCACGAAGCCGCTCGGATGGGCCTGTTCTACGTTTGAGGAAAGAAAACCTTTTCAGAGCAATAACCAGAGGACCTGTTTCTATTCCGCTGTTCTTAGTTTGTTATATTTTCTGTGAAGACGATTAAACTATTTTGCTCAGTTAGAAGGCTTGAATTATCCTTGGTGCTTACAAAAAAGAAAGAGAGAGAATGAATGCCTCCAGCAAAGATTGTCCCTTAATCCTGCTCTCAAGGTGCAGGAGTTAAATAAAGTGGTAGAGCCATAGAATTGGAAAGTTGGAAAGGGCTATAAATATTATTAGATTTGTATGCCGCCCCTCTCCGAAGACTATTATCTAGGCCAGTGATGGCAAACCTTTTCTGTTTCATGTGCCAAAATGGTGTGTGTGTGTGTGTTAGCATGTGCACACATGCCCACACCCATTCCCTCTCCCCACGCATGCACACTTCCCATGCATGCAGCAAAAAGAGGATTTAAAACAGGACACGTCCCACTAAACAACTGCCTTGCTTTACAACAGAAATATTGGGCTCCATTGTGGTCATAAGTCAAGGTTTGCCTCTCATGTGCCTCAGTGGTGCAGTGGTTAGAGTGCAGTACTGCAAGCTACTTCTGCTGATCACAGGCTGCCAGCAGTTTGGCAGATCGAATCTCAATAGGTTCAAGGCTGACTCAGCCTTCCATCTTACCAAGGTTGGTAAAATGAGGATCCAGATTGTTGGCAATATGCTTACTCTCTGTAAACTGCTTATATAACTGTGGTATATAAGTCTAAATGCTATTGCTATTGCTATTTTTTCTAGCAAATGCAAAGATAATGGGTAAAAATAGTGTTAATGAAAGGGCAAAAATTGGGAGATCTCAGAGTTATTTCAATATTTCCACCGCAATATTGTTCTGGTTCAGAGTTCCTATAGGATTAAGGTCACAAAAATTATTTAGAACCAGCATGCATTAGATTAACTGTCTTTTCTCCACGCTCACTTTAACACTTGTTCTAATAGGCTATAAGTTTAGCACTAGGTAAATTTATGTTTCTAAGCCTCCTTCAAAAAGACTTTATCTGATTCATTCATTCTATCAATCAATCCACGCCTTTCCTACTTTAGCATAATTTTCAGGGTTGTTGGTAGCTGTGTAAGGCTAAAAGCAATTATTTCCAATAATAATTCTGACCGGGTTCTCTTTTGCAAGATTTATGGAGAAAAACAAGATAAGAGGTGCAACAATTCCAGCCACTGAACTATTTCTCATTTAGGGCCAATAGATCCCCAGATATTTATAGCAGAGGTTTTGAATTTCATCTTAAAAGCCCTCTTATAATCCAGTTCTTGGAGGAGCTTGTAGCTGGTGGTTTACATTTAGTTGTTATGAATGTTTTTATTCTGCTTCACTCACTTGAACTCCAATCAGCCGTATTTATTTTATTATGAATGTTGAATTATATCACATGGTCTCTTGAAGTTCTATTAGTATGGAAACCAACCTTTACAATAAAGGATCTGCTGAGCCATTTGCAGCCAATTAATGAAAAGATTTCCAACTCTTAAGCGATGAAAGAATAATAACACTAGAGCAATTCTTATCAGTCTTTAAATCACATCGCTGAAATGTTTTCAATGCACTGAGTGACCAAAATGTGTTTTGAAATGACAGAAGGCTCCTTTCTCTAGTATTTGGGAGAAATCCCTATGATGAGCATCCTTAACTTTGCAGAGTATGGTTTTGGGGAAGCAGTTTATTTAAATAATATCTCAATATTATCATCTCATGTTTTGAATAAAGCGAAGTTTGAATTTGAAGCTTCAAGCTAAGCCTTTCTAGGCATGTTGTAAACATGCTGAGTTTATTGTTATGCCAGTTCACATTCATTGATCTGGAACATGGAATAAGGGCATCTAATTCATAGTAGCAAGAGGAAAAGAAAAGACAAAGGAATGTGTGTGTGTGTGTGTGCATGTGTGTTAGTTATATATAGGAGAGAAGAAGTGTTGCCCTGTTACGTGCACAATGACTAAATTGAGCAGCATTATATAAAAGCAAGCATTTTTCCAATGGGGATTTTAATACTCTGACGAAGTCAATAGGGACTGACGAAAGCTTAGTAATTTTTAGTAGTTTTAAATAAATTTTAAACGTTCCAGAGATTGTGATGGCTATTGCTTCACCCAGCATAGCTGACTATGCAATGCTAAAATATGCAGAAGGAACTTTCCAAGCATGGTTCTTGAAATCTGATGCCAACCTTAAAAAAGCTTAGTATTTCTATGTTCGTTCTCCAAGTAGCCAGAATTTCTGTGTTACATCATCATCCTACAAAACGGATGGGGAGCTATGGCCCCTTTATGGCTTGTGGACTTTAACACCCAGAATTCCTAAGCCAGTCATGCCTGGCTCAGGAATTCTGGGAGTTGAAGTCTACAAGTCAAAGGGGCCATTGTTTCCTACCTCTCCACTAAATATTAGTATTTGAGTAAGCTGCAAAGTGTTGGATCCTTAACTTTCCTGCCTTCTAGATGCTCTGTTCATGTTCAAAACAAGAAATGCTTATTTCTAGTCTTATCCGCTTCCACCCAAACCTATTTTCCCTGGAGTGATTTTTTATCATGACTCAGTTCTGTCTCCTGAGCCAAGATTCCATTTAGTTTATTGTTGTGTATTATGGAAGCATCTTTTTCCCCGTTGGGCCAATTTTTCTCTCCTGTGAATTAGTCACACTGCAGATGAACAAACAAAAGGCTGTCTGAACTGGGCCATATTTCTCTCTGCACTTTCCCAGACCGATTTTTAAAAAAAATCTTTTTAATAGCTCATCCATTCCTTCCTCAAGGTCATGTCCGTGGACCTGTTGTGGATCTGACAGGTTCAGGAAACCCCCTTTGCAAAGCAGACTGTCTGGTGGAAAACACTGATCAAAGCTCTTAATATGATTATTATTATTTTTTGAGGCTCATCGATTGCTCAGTGGCTGCCGCCATCTTGTTTGTTTTGACTGTATCCTGTGGAACAGCTCTGGAAAATTTGGTCTCGCGGTTAAGATGTTGGCCTATGAATATACCTTGAGGTCAATGAGTTCTAGTCCCATTTTAGGCAAGAAAAAACCTTGAGTGGGTGTCTTGGTCAATCTTTCTCTCTCTCTCTCCTCGACCCACCTATCAGGATTGTTGTGTGGAAAATATTGTCCGTTTGGCCTATGACTAGACCAGGAGGTTCAATGAGTTCTAGTTGCATTTTAGGCATGAAAAAAACTTGAGTGGGTGTCTGGGTCAATCACTCTCTCCCCACCACCCACCTACCAGGATTGTTGTGTGGAAAATATTGTCCTTATGAACAATAAGAAAGGCAGGATAAAACAATAGAAACATAGAAGATTGATGACAGAAAAAGACCCCATGTTCCTTCTAGTCTGCCCTTATACTATTTCGTGTATTTTATCTTAGGATGGATATATTTATCCCAGGCATGTTTAAATTCATATTTAATGAATTTAAATTCATTAAATAATACCTCAATTCCCTCATTCCTTGGCCAGGGGCAAGCAAAGTTGGCTCTTCTATGACTTGTGGACTTCAACTCCCAGAATTCCTGAGGCAGTCATGCTAGCTCAGGAATTCTGGGAGTTGAAGTCCACATGTCATAGAAGAGCCAACTTTGCCTACCCCTGCCCTTGGCTAAAAAGCACGAACTAAAAGTAAATGTGTTGTCTGACAGGGTTTATCAAGGTTGCCATAAGGCACACCTGTGTGAACCAGGAAGGTCTGGCAGGAGATAAGAAACTTCAAAAGGTCTGTAAAGAAGTGTGTGGGGGTGACTTTCTCTCTCCATTTCTCTATTCGACGCAGCCGCACCTTGTTTGCTGAAAATAAACAGCGTAATTTACACAGGGAACGCGCGTGTCTATAAAAGCGCGTGTGTTTTCTGCAACCCCCGCTCCCCAACTCCACAAAGGGGAGGGGGAAGGTTCGGCTGGATGGTCGCCCTCTTGGAAATAACTTATGGAAGAGCGGGAGGGAGAGGATCTTTGGATTGATAAGAAAAAGCCGAAAGAGGTGCGTTGCTGCGAGAGTGGGGCGGGGGGGAGGAACCAGCTCCAGGCCAGGAGGGGTAAGCGCCCCAAGGCCAACGGGGAGCGGCAGCAGGTGTATTTAAGTCGGATAGAGAAGCTCCGCCGGTTTTCGTGCAGGTGTTGGACCCTCAGTAGCTTTGCTCAGGAGTGGGGGGGGGAGGAGGGGAAGGCTGGGGGGGGACACAGGAGGGGGAGAGAGAAAAAGAGAAGCAGGGAGAGGTGGAGAGGGGGAGGGAATGTGAGAGAAAGAGGGAGAGGGGAAGAGAAATAGAGGAAGGGAGAGAGGAAGAGAGGGAAAGTGAAGAAAGGGAGGGAATGGGAGAGAAAGAGGGAGAGGGGGAGAGAAATAGAGGAAGGGGGACAGGGAGAGAGGGGAAATGGAGAAAAAGAGTGTGAGAGGGAGAGGGGAAGAGAAATGGAGGAAGGGAGGTAGGGAGAGGGAGAGAAAGACAGGGAAAGAGGAAGAGGGGAGAAAAAAGGAAGACCGGGAGAAAGGGAGGGAAATGGAGGAAGGGGGAAGGAGAGAGGGAAATTGGAAAAAAGGAGGGAGTGGGAGAGAGAAAGAGGCAGAGAAAGGGAGAAGGGGAGAGAAATAGAGGCAGGGAGAGGGATGGGGGAGAGAGAGAAAGAAAGAAAGGGAGGGCTGGAAGAAAGGGAGAGGAGGATAAAATAGAGGAAAGGAGAGAGGGAAAGAGGCAGGGAGAGGGAGGGAAGAGATAGAGGAGGATAGAAATAGAGGAAGGGAGAGAGGGAAAGGGAAGGAGGGGGCGAGAGGAAGGGAGGACAGGAAGAAAGGGGAAGGGGAAGACAAATAAAGGAAGGGAGAGAGGGAGAGAGAGAGGCTGGGAGGCTAAGAGAAAAGGAAGAGAGGAGGGAGGGAGAGGCGGGGAGGGAGCGAGAGAGAGCCACTCTCTCCGCCCTCAGTTCACGGTGCTGTAATTGAAGTCAGCTCCTGTAGCGACCTCCCTGGATGGCGAGCTCCTGTCGCTGCTCGGCCGCTATTTCTCCAGCTGGCCCGGGAGATCGGCAGCAGCAGCAAAAGCCGAGAAAAGGCAGAGGCGGTCGGGCGCTCAAGGTGACTTCTGCCCCACCTCGATTATTCCGGTGGGTCTGGCCGAGAGCTTTCCAGCGGGGGAGCGGCCTTTGGGGAAGAGTCGTTTGGGACCCGCGGATCGGGGTCGGGAAGGGGGGCTTCGGGTCGGAAGGATGCACCTGCTTAAAGTAGCAGGCGGCTGGGGATGATGGGAGCTGCGATCCAGCGCGCTCCAGGTTGAAGGCTGGCTTGGGTGTCAAGGAGCGAGTTTTGAAACGCAACGCTTGTTCCTGATTTTGCATCGGAGTCCTTGGTCCGCTGTCTGAGAATGCGTTATTTAACCTTAGGTTAAAGGTAGTTCCCACGCTGCTGTTTTGGTTTGTTCAGGAACATCCCCAAAGGAGCCGGGATGTCACTTTCCTTGTAGTATTAATTATTTACATGTTAAAGTGATATGCCGCCCATTTTGCTATTGAAGCGACTCTGAACCGAAGATAGGTGCAGATGCTTAGAGCTCACCCCCTCTGTGCCAATTCAAACCAGTATTTTAACCACTTTCCTATACCACCACCTCCTCCTCCTCCTCCTTCTTCTTCCTCCTCTTCCTCTTCCTCCTCTTCTTCCTCCTCCTCCTCCTCCCTCTCCTTTTCCTTCTCCTCCTCCTTCTCCTTCTCCTCCTTCCTACTACTACTATTACTATTATTATTACTATTATTATTATTATTATTATTATTATTATTATTATTATTATTATTACTATTACTGTACTATTACAGTACTATTACTATTATTGCTACTATTATTATTCCTGGAAAGCTTTGTAATCAAAACGTTTATTGTGCATTAACAGTTTTGGCTGTGCAGTAAGTAGTTGGGCTACTTACTCAGTAGAATATCATTGGGTGCATTTTCTGCCCTGAATCCTT
The DNA here is from genome assembly GCF_031021105.1 of Erythrolamprus reginae. Taxonomy (NCBI): domain Eukaryota; kingdom Metazoa; phylum Chordata; class Lepidosauria; order Squamata; family Dipsadidae; genus Erythrolamprus; species Erythrolamprus reginae. The sequence continues at coordinate 37,153,180 of NC_091951.1, read as the reverse complement.
CATTTTCCAACTTTTTGCATGTCTAAATAGCAAGGGAAGATGGAATTGCTGCATAAACTTTTTGTTGTTGTTGATCAATTGTTGTAGGAGCTGCATCTCAGGAAAGAAGCAAAACTTGATGATTGTGGTGAATTGGTAGAATCCTACTCTGGTTTTCTACTGGATCTTGCACACACAGTGAGAGGTTTGCATTGGGGGGGGGGGCACTTTGTGCATAGTTAAGGGCACTGTTTACTTATATCCCCTTAGCCTAAGCTAAACTTTCCAGTTGAAAACAAGCAAGCAAGCAAAGAAAGAAACAATTGTTTGAAAACAAACAAACAAGTTTGCTAATCCTGGCTCAGGTAAGCAAAGCCCTGTGCTGTAAAGGTTGTTTCTCTGTAAGGTGCCAAAAGTTATATAGCGTTACATGATATGGTGTTTGTGTAATCAAAAGCCATCATTTTTAGGTATTAAATTGCAGACATGAGAACCTAATTGGAATTATTTCCCCACCCCTGCTGCTTGTAATCTATTTTTAACGAAGTGATTAATGCATGGAATTGGGAATTTGATTTAGTTTTGTCCTGAAGGCATTTTTCTACCTATAGGTTGGGATGTAAACAAATAGCTTGCAACAAATTACTTTGCAAACATGGATCTATTCCAGTTAATCTATTATGATGATTAAATGCTATAGATGAAATGCCAAGTATAGATTTTTGAAACTGTATTGGTAAATACTGTAATGGTAATCCGAAGAAAGAATCAGAACAGAAAATGTTGTCACTGAGATGTTTTCTTCATGATAATTGATGATGATTGACTTAGTTTAAAATGCATAATCCCTCTAGCACAGTATTTCTCAACCTTGGTGGCTTTAAGGAGAATGGGAATTCTGGGAGTTGTAATCCACTTCGTGTAAAGCCACCAAGGTTGAGAAAGATAGATAGAAGATAGAATTATTTATTGGCCAAGTATGATTAGACACACAAGGAATTTATCTTTGGTGCATATGCTCTCAATGTACATAAAAGAAAAGATACATTTGTCAACAACAACAACAATTATTATTAGTGAATTATTGAATTATTATTATTATTATTATTATTATTATTATTATTATTATTATTATTATTATTATTATTAGATTTGTATGCCGCCCCTCTCTGAAGACTCCAAAGACATGAAGTACAACACTTAATGATTGCCATAGGGTTCAAATAAGCAATCAGGAAACAATCAATATTATTATAACTCTTAAGGATACAAGCAACAAGTTACAGTCATACAGTCATAAGTGGGAGGAAATGGATGATAGGAATGATGAGAAAAACTAGTAGGAATAGTAATGCAACCTTACTGAATAGTTTGACAGTGTTGAGGGAATTATTTGTTTAGCAAAAAGAGTGCAGAGAAGAGCAACAAAGATGATTTAGGGGACTGTAGGCTAAAACGTATGAAGAACGGTTGCAGGAACTGGGCATGGCTAGTTTAATGAAAAGAAGCACCAGGGGAGACATGACAGCAGTCTTCCAGTATTTCAAGGGTTTCCACAAAGAAGAGGGAGTCAAGCTATTCTGCAAAGCACCTGAAGATAGGACAAGGAACAATGGATGGAAATTAATCAAGGAGAGAAGCAACTTAGAATGGAAGAGAAATTTCCTGAGAGTGAGAACAATGAATCAGTGGAACAGCTTGCCTCCAGAAGTGAAGGGTGCTCTAACACTGGAGATTTTTAAGAAGAGACTGGACAGCATTTGTTTGAAATGGTACAGGGCAGTGATGGCGAACCTTTTTTGGTTTGTGTGCCAAAAGGGTTGTGTGTGGGTGTGCCAGCATGCTTGCAAGTGCCCACACCCCTTCCTTCCCCCCCATGCATGTGCATCCCCCCCTGCCCTGCGTCCTGGGCATGCGTAAGGGCCTTCCTGAAGCCTGGTAGGTGGAAAAAAATGCCCAGACGGGCAAACTGGAAGTTCAGGAAAACGCATTTCTGGTTTGCCCATTGTGCTGTTTTTTGCACTCCGGGGCTTCAATGGCAAACCAGAAATGCGTTTTCTTGAACTTCCTGTCTGTTGGGGGATTTTTTTTTTGGCCTCTGGGGCTTCAGGGAGGCCGAAACGGCCTATCCCAAGGCCACAATGTGCCCTGGAACTAAAACATAGCAAAATCTTGCATGGCCTCCGATATGGCTCCATGTGCCACCTGTGGCATGCGTGCCATAGGTTCGCCTTTCTTTCTTTCTTTCTTTCTTTCTTTCTTTCTTTCTTTCTTTCTTTCTCCCTCTCCCTCTCTCTCTCTCTTTCTTTCTTTCTTTCTAGAAGATTGATGGCAGCAAAACACCTCATGGTCCATCTAGTCTGCCCTTCATGGGTATAGGGCAGTGATGGCGAACCTTTTTTTCCTTGGATGCCAAAATAGCAAGCATGTGCGCTATCGCACATGCACGAGTGCCCATACCCATAATTCAATGCCTGGGAAGGGAAAATACACCTCCTGGAGCCCCTCTGGAGGCCAGAAATGGCCTGTTTCCCAACTTTTAGTGGGCCCAGTAGGCTCATGTTTCACCCTCCCCAGGTTCCAAAGGCTTCCCTCGTGTTTCACCCTCCTCCATCTCCCTGGAGACTCTCTGGAAGCCAAAAACGTCCTCCAACAGCTTCTATGCGAGCCACAAATCAGCTGGAGGGCACACACATACACGTTGGAGCTGAGCTAGGGCAACAGCTTGCGTGCCGGCAGATATGGCTTCTCGTGCCACAGGTTCGCCATCACTACTATAGGGTCTCCTGCTTACTCTGTTATTCTAGTTCATTCTGTTAAATATCATGCTCAGGGGATCTATATGAATCTACCTTCTCTTTTTTTTAACTTAGCTTTGCCCTCCAGAACTCGCCACCTTATTTTGAGATCTTTGATTCCTACTGATGCATCTGCTAAAGATGCTCAGCTGAAGAACAGCGTGGACTCCCTAATTCAGGAAAAGTTGTGGAAAGTCAATGGGCCTAGGTCTTCAACGAAGACATTGGATAACCGTTTGCCAGAAATGGTGTAGGGTAGTGATGGCAAACCTTTTTTGGTTCGTGTGCCAAAAGGGTGTATGCCCTCCCCCGCCCATACGCACAACCCTATATGCGCATGCACACTCCTTCCCCTCTCCTCCTCGCACGTGCACACAGGCCTCACAACAGCCTGGAGATGATGAAAAACAGAACAATGAGCCAACTGGAAGTTTAGAAACAAACTTCGGGTTGGTCCTTCGGCTGTTTTTCACCGTCCCCTGGCTTCAGGAGGCTTTCCTGAGGAGAGGCAAAATGGCCAACAAGAAGGCCAAAAACCAGCTGGCCTGCACGCAGGAGCTGACAAAAGGAGATGCCTCACGTGCACTCCAATATGGCTCTGTAGGTGACATAGGTTTGCCATCACGAATGTAGGGTTTCCGGCTTGAGCAGTCAGTTGGACTAAAAGTGTTCCAAGATCCCTTTCAGCTCTGTTATTCTGTTATTATTTTATCAAATCTGTCAGTGTATACAAGATGATCGTTCCGGGTTCTCATACAGATTCTAGTTTTGCTAGTTTTGGAGAGCGAAGAGAAAAACACACAATCAGATTCATTGTTGTGGAGCATTTCCTCTATGCATTAAAGGAAGGAGGGGAAGAGGGAAAGAGAGAGAGAGAATGAGAGAGAGAGAGAGAGAGAATGAGAGAGAGAGAGAGAAAGAGAGAGAGGGGGAAAGCACTTTATCAGTTACTCCTAACAGTTTTACAGTTGGAGTGTGTGTTTATGTGTGTGCATGTGTGTGTGCACACACTCATGCTTATGTGCCTTCATTCCTAGGGGCTGTTATCTTGACCAACCAAACTAGCTGCTTTGCCAGCCAAGTTCTCAGAAACAGCCCAGATCTTAACTGTCAACATGAAGAGAGTTTGTGCAAAGTGAGGGAAAGAAAAAAAAAAGGCAAAACAAAAGTTAAGACTGGAGACCCACACAAAAAATGAGAAAACAGGTGTTGTGAGATTGGGGAATGTTGACGGGGGAAGGAGGGGGGGCTCTGTAGTTTCCACTATCAGACACTGCACTTGTCCAAATCATTCCAGAACAATTTGCTTCTGGCTGGACTTTATTGCTCACTTCAAGTTTACGTTGCCCAGACTGGCATGTGTAATCTAGGGGGAGATAAGGGCAAGGAAGCAGACAGACCAGAAATGTTTCAATTTGGTGCAGGTGCCTTTAGCAATTTAGGTCACATGCATGTCATAAGTTGGGCAGGGCTTGAGATCGCCAGAGCAGTTCCCTCCAGAGTTGACCTTGGAGGCAGAAATATAATCTTCCAATTGCCTAATTAAACAGAAGAGACTCCAAACTGAACATAATGGCTTACCCCCTCTGATAAACATGATTTCCTATGTTAAATTTGCCTTTATTACTTTACTAGTAGCTGGATACCCATGCTTTACTACAAAACTGAACTCCTTAGCATGGAATAAAATGTCTAAACTCCCAGCCTGCAGGCAGGATGAGTCAGTGCTGGCCATGCCCACTGGCAGTTGGAACAGAGTTATTTTCAGGTGGGGAGGGGGAGTAGAACGTCCACCTCCTTAGCATCAGAGCATGTTCATAATAATAATACAAGAAATAACTGATGATGTCAAGCCACTGAAGAAATTTATTTATTTATTTCTTCGACTTCTATGCCGCCCAGTCCTGAAGGACTGGTGATAAATTAACGGCTTGCCACATTATCTAGGAGGGGTGAATTTTAGGAGGCAACTGCAACAACATGGTTCTGGAATTAAATTGGAATTTCAAAGAATGTTTTGACTTAGTTTCTGATTTACTTTGGATGTTATCTGGAACCTTGACAGATGATTTGATGGTCATTTCAAAAATTCCTTTCTAAGCGAGCACCTAGAAGCCAGGAGAAACATATGTGCCAAGTTTCAAGTTGTAGGCTTTACGGTTCTGGAGATTTTGTGATGATATTTTAATTATATATAGAGAGAAAGAGAGATAAGTAATAGCAGTAGCCATACCCGAAACTCTTTCCTCCTCCTATTTTCCTGTCAATAACCACCCTGTGAAGTAGGTTGGGCTGAGACTAGAGAGACTGGCCGAAGGTCATTTAAGTAGCACTAGAACTCCCAGTCTTCTGATTTTTAGACTAACATCTTAACCACTGCATCAAACCGGCTCTCCAAATTCTTCAGTGATCTACATTCATTCATTCCTGCTATTAACAGATATGGGATGTTGCTTTTCTTTCCTCTCATCTTGCAATGAGCCGGCCTTCGCATTAGGGAGACTGAGGCTGGTGAAGATGAGAAGAAGGTTTTGGAGGACTGGGATATGGACCAATTCGAAATGAAACGCAGCTCCTCATTGTTCTCTACCTTCCTGCTTGGACTGCATCCAGCCTAAATATTCTAAGGGGACATCCAAAAGTTTGGGGGCAGGTACTTGGTCTCATTGGTCCTTCTTCTAATTTTAGGGGAACATCTTCTAACTTTACTTGTGTCATTCCCTGCTCTTCTCCCTCGATCTCCACCAAGCCTTACATTTCTCTACTTCAATGGCAATTGATCTGATGAGGAATTCTGTAAACAAAGAGGTTCTTCTTAAGAGAAATGAATGGCATAAGGAAAGAGACGGAGGAATTGAAGCAGTTGATAATGCTGGTAGATTAGAAAGTCTATGAAACAGAATAGAATAGAATTCTTTATTGGCCAAGTATGATTGGACACACAAAGAATTTGTCTTTGGTGCATATGCTCTTAGTGTACATAAAATAAAATATACTTTTGTCAAGAATCATGAGATACAACACTTAATGATTGTCATAGGGTACAAATAAGCAATCAGAAAACCATCAGTATTAATAAACAATCAATATTAAATTCCTTATCGTAAGATTAAGAGTCTAGATGGCATTTCATCTACCGTGTTTCCCCGATAGTAAGACCCCCCCGATTGTAAGACATATGGGGGGTTTCAGGGGGGTCGGCTAATATAAGCCATACCCCGAAAGTAAGACATATGTCTTACTTTCGGGGAAACACGGTACTAAAAGCGAGGGAGGCGTCCGCTACTCCCGCCGCCGCCTTTGCTCTCCCCGCCGCGCCTGGGGCTGCCTGCCTGCCTGCTGCCGTAGCCGGGCTGGGCGCGGGGCATCCTCGGTGTTGGGCAGCAGCGGGAGGAGCCGCAGCCTCCGGAGCCAGCCAGCCGGGCGCCCCCAGGACGCGCATCGCAGACCGGCCCCGCCGCGGCGCAGGAGGGATGAAGGCCGGGCCTGACGGGCAGCCGCGCCTGCCGCGCAATGCCGCCTAACGCCGCCCGCCCGGAGGAGAAGAGGCCTCGCCCGGGCCGAAGCCGCCTTTGGTCTCCCCGCCGCGCCTGGGGCTGCCTGCCTGCCTGCTGCTGTAGCTGGGCTGGGCGCGGGGCATCCTCGGCGTTGGGCAGCAGGCAGGCAGGCAGCCCCAGGCGGGGTGGGGAGAGCAAAGGCGGCTTCGGCCCGGGCGAGGCCTCTTCTCCTCCGGGCAGCCGCGCCTGCCGCGCAACGCCGCCTAACGCCGCCCGCCCGGAGGAGAAGAGGCCTCGCCCGGGCCGAAGCTGCCTTTGCTCTCCCCGCCGCGCCTGGGGCTGCCTGCCTGCCTGCTGCCCAACGCCGAGGATGCCCCGCGCCCAGCCCGGCTACGGCAGCAGGCAGGTAGGCAGCCCCAGGCGCGGCGGGGAGACCAAAGGCGGCTTTGGCCCGGCGCGGCGGGGAGAGCAGGCAGCCCCAGGTGCGGCGGGAAGAGCAAAGGCGGCTTCGGCCCGGGCGAGGCCTCTTCTCCTCCGGGCAGCCGCGCCTGCCGCGCAACGCCGCCTAACGCCGCCCGCCCGGAGGAGAAGAGGCCTCGCCCGGGCCGAAGCCGCCTTTGCTCTCCCCGCCGCGCCTGGGGCTGCCTGCCTACCTGCTGCCGTAGCCGGGCTGGGCGCGGGGCATCCTCGGCGTTGGGCAGCAGCGGGAGGAGCCGCAGCCTCCGGAGCCGGCCAGCCGGGCGCCCCCAGGACGCGCATCGCGGACCGGCCCCGCCGCGGCGCAGGAGGGATGGAGGCCGGGCCCGACGGGCAGCCGCGCCTGCCGTGCAACGCCGCCTAATGCCACCCGCCCGGAGGCGAAGAGGCCTCGCCCGGGCCGAAGCCCGAAGACGAGCCGGCCCCGGTGCCCGGGACAATATAACACATACCCCCAAAGTAAGACACAGTGGGGCTTTTGGGGGTAAAAAGATAGTAAGACACTGCCTTACTATCGGGGAAACACGGTAGTCCTTATGATCAATTAGAATTATTATATTGTTGCAAAGGAGTTGATGCCCAGTTGAGTCTAAAATTAACCGTTCAACCTGGGTGTCTAAAGATGGTTCATCGATGATGCGGTTTTCCATTCTTAAATAAGAGGACTTACTCATCATCCCATAAAACAGATTAAATATACAATGTGACTGCAGGCTCTTGAGGTCTTGTTTATAAATATAAAATCCATGCAAGGCAGTTTGCAAGATGATTTGCTGGAGTGAGGTCGGTGAGTGATCTGTAGATAGACGTGAATTCTAAGATGCATACTTTATGCAATTAAATGAATAAACAATAAATTATTTTCCAGTAGAAGAGGGCTGTGAAATGTCCCTTGTCTAATGATTTCTGATATTCTGGGAGACTTCAGTACACATTTTGAATTTTAATGTTTTATTAAACATTAATACAATCCTTTATATTTCTTCTCTGACCAATAGGACATTCTCTGGAAACTAGTTACGGTATTTGATTGTAATGGTATAATGTTAATGAATGTTTTTTTTAAATGTTTTAGATTTTTTTTTTAAATTGTATTAATTGGATTTATTGTATTGTGATGTCTACTATATATGCTGTGAGCTGCCCCGAGTCCTCGGAGAGGGGCGGCATACAAATCCAATTAAATATAAATAAATATAAATATAAATAATGTTGCTGGTAGTACATCAAATCATTAATTTTTCATGTTGCCCAGAGTCTCTATTTTGGCATATAGTACATTCATGAGCAAAATATGCCTAGGTTTGTTATCTTGCAAAACGTCTGGGCGTGTCGTTAAATAGTTTACTTAGAATTGGTCTTTTAAAAAAAAAACACAAAAACATTCAATCCAATTTCTCTAGACATGTCACTTATAAGTAGAGAGGCATGTACATATAAACACCTACTTAAGATTTTCCTTGTTTCTCTTCTGTTTCTGTAGCATGTATTTATACAAAAAGCAATGTTAAAAATGTAAATATTTGCTCAAAAAGCTCTACAGCTGATTGAAGTCTCCATTAAGTTGAGGTCAAGTCTTAGTGAGTACATGAAATAAATTTTTGAAGCTTTCTTGTTACTGTCCTTTTTCGCAGATTTGTTTTGAAATAATAATCGCCTGGGGATTGTGGTATATTGAAATACTTGCTAAGTTAATTCTGGTTAGTTTTTGAACAAGTTCAATCAAGGTCACTCTAAGGACTAATATATGCTGGAGTTCGCCATGGGTCAAGATATATACTCAAAATAGCAGAGTTCCAGTCAATAACGAAGTTACTTATCAACCTAATCAAATATGCTGCCTCTACAAAATACCTGCTTATGGGATTGTGGTAAAATGTTAAAGGACACACGATTTTTAAATGAACAAAATAAAATAGTCAGAATGTTACTGGATCTAGAGATATACTGTGAAATGAATTGGCTGAGGGGGCTGTAATTCGGGAAGTTCGATGATCAATTCGTCCCACAAAATAGATTACGGTACTTGGATCTTTTGGTCTTTCTACTGAATATGTGATTATTCATGGTAAAATGCAGTTTCCAAAAAAAAATTGAGAATAACAAGAAACCAAATGTATCAAAAGCTTTTCCAAAAGCAGCTTTAAAAAGTTACTATTCTAGCACATCCTAGGGTGTCAACAGACTCAGGCTCAATCCAGATAAGACGGAGTGGCTGTGGGTTCTGCCTCCCAAGGACAATTCCATCTGTCCGTCCATAACCCTGGGGGGGAATTACTGACCCCCTCAGAGAGGGTCCGCAACTTGGGCGTCCTCCTCGACCCACAGCTCACATTAGAGAAACATCTTTCAGCTGTGGCGAGGGGGGCGTTTGCCCAGGTTTGCCTGGTGCACCAGTTGCGGCCCTATCTGGACCGGGACTCACTGCTCACAGTCACTCATGCCCTCATCACCTCGAGGTTCAACTACTGTAATGCTCTCTACATGGGGCTACCTTTGAAAAGTGTTCGGAAACTTCAGATCGTGCAGAATGCAGCTGCGAGAGCAATCTTGGGCTTCCCAAGGTATGCCCATGTTACACCAACACTCTGCAGTCTGCATTGGTTGCCGATCAATTTCCGGTCACAGTTCAAAGTGTTGGTTATGACCTATAAAGCCCTTCATGGCATCGGACCAGAATATCTCCGGTACCGCCTTCTGCCACACGAATCCCAGCAACCGATTAGGTTCCACAGAGTTGGCCTTCTCCGGGTCCTGTCGACTAAACAATGTCATTTGGCGGGACCCAGGAGAAGAGCCTTCTCTGTGGCGGCCCCGACCCTCTGGAACCAGCTCCCCCCAGATATCAGAGTTGCCCCACCCTCTTTGCCTTTCGCAAGCTCCTTAAAACCCACTTCTGTCGTCAGGCATGGGGGAATTGAAATTTTTCCCCCTTCCCCCTAGGCTTATAGAATTTATACATGGTATGCTTGTTTGTATGATTGGTCTCTTAAATTGGGGTTTTTTAGATTACTTTTTAATATTAGATTTGTTACATTGTTTTCTTTATTGTTGTTAGCTGCCCCGAGTCTTCGGAGAGGGGCGGCATACAAATCTAATAAATAAATAAATAAATAAAACATTATTTATTTATTAAATCTATTTGCCACCCATCCGAGAAGCTATATTTTACCAAAGTTATATTTTTATGCGTGTTTGATTGTTGGTTCGTTTGTTCATTCCATTTCTATAGCCGCCTGTCTTAGTGACTCTAGCTGGCTTACAGTTCAAAAATTACAAGTAGTGCCCAACTTACAATGGTTCATTTAGTGACCGTTTGACGTTGCAGCGGCACTGCAAAAGTGACATGACCATTTTTCACGCTTTACGACCATTGCAGCATCTCCACGGTCATGTGATCAAAATTCAGACCTTTTGGCACCTGATTCATATTTATGATGGTTGCAGTGTCCTGAGGTCATGTGAGTTCACTTTTTGCAAGATTCTGACTGTTTGTCAATGGGGAAGCCAAGATTTACTTGATAACTGTGTTACTAACTTAACTATGTTTGATTCACTTAACAAGCATGGCAAGAAAACATGCCTGGGATAAACATATATCCCTACAAGAAATAGTATAAGGGGAGACTAGATGGATCATGAGATCTTTTTCTGCCGTCAATCTTCTATGTTTCTATGTTTCTAAGAAAAGTTGTAAAATGGGGCAAAATTCGGTCTCACTGAGCAATTTCTCACAGACATTTGGGGCTCATTTAAGATCATAAGTTGAGGACTACCTGCGTAATGTCTATTTATTTATTTATTTATTCAATTTCTATAGTTACCTGTCTCAATTCAATTCAAACACAATAGAACAATCAAAAAACTAAAAAACTTTTTAAAGCAATAAAAACAATAGAAACGTCTAAAATAAATATACTGTACATAGAAGCCGAGATACTTGGCCAATTAACAAAATAGCCAGGAAAAGGGGCCCTTAGCACTGTCCTGGGCATGCAAACTTAATCAGGTTTTTTTAGAAGTTGGCATAGAAGAATGATTAGATAGATAGATAGATAGATAGATAGATAGATAGATAGATAGATAGATAGATAGATAGATAGATAGAAACGTAGAAACATAGAAACATTGAAACATAGAAGACTGACGGCAGAAAAAGACCTCATGGTCCATCTAGTCTGCCCTTATACTATTTCCCGTATTTTATCTTACAATGGATATATGTTTATCCCAGGCATATTTAAATTCAGTTACTGTGGATTTACCAACCACGTCTGCTGGAAGTTTGTTCCAAGGATCTACTACTCTTTCAGTAAAATAATATTTTCTCATGTTGCTTTTGATCTTTCTCCCAACTAACTTCAGATTGTGTCCCCTTGTTCCTGTGTTCACTTTCCTATTAAAAACACTTCCCTCCAGAACCTTATTTAACCCTTTAACATATTTAAATGTTTCAATCATGTCCCCCCTTTTCCTTCTGTCCTCCAGACTATACAGATTGAGTTCATTAAGTCTTTCCTGATACGTTTTATGCTTAAGACCTTCCACCATTCTTGTAGCCCATCTTTGGACCCGTTCAATTTTGTCAATATCTTTTTGTAGGTGAGGTCTCCAGAATAGATAGATAGATAGATAGATAGATAGATAGATAGATAGATAGATAGATAGATGGTGACAAGGCTGGGGCTCGTTTAATCTCCTTCTGCACCTCAGAGACCGTTCCTCCATTTTGAAAAGCAGGGCTCAGCTTTAACCTTCTGCTGCGCTCAGTCATTCTCTGTTCCTTTCTATGGTTGAAATCTGAAGTTGCTTCTCTTGACCCAAGAGAAGACAACATGGTGCAGTGGCCTGCAGTGCCTGAGGGAGGAAGGAAGGACTGCGCAACTGATTGTACAATTTCAATACAGGAGTGAGGACCTTAGCTCACAGCAATTCTCTTTCTTCTATAGGTTCAGATAAATGTATCCAATATGGACCATTCCTTGGACTGCTTTGGGCATCTCCTGTGGATGCTGATGTTGGCTCATTGGCTACTGCAAGATGTCCACGGGTTTTTCCCCAACATCTGGTATCGGACCATGGGCTTCACCTTGGGATCCATCACCCACCAGGACATGACTGAAGATGCAATTCTGAACATCACTGTTCGCCTCTTTTCAGAAATACCTCATCCTACCAAGGGCACTCGCATCCAAGAAGAGGACTTTAAGGTGAGAGAGAACTCCAGGACCGCCTTCTGCCGCACGAATCCCAGCGGCCAATTAGGTCCCACAGAGTTGGCCTTCTCCGGGTCCCGTCAGCTAAACAATGTCAGCTGGCGGGGCCCAGAGGAAGAGCCTTCTCTGTGGAGGCCCTGGCCCTCTGAAATCAACTCCCTCCAGAGATTCGAACAGCCCCCACCCTCCTTGCCTTCCGTAAAATGCTGAAGACCCACCTTTGTTGCCAGGCGTGGGGATAATTACCCCCCCCCCTTTGTTATGTTTTCGACCTTATTGTATGATGGAACGGGTTGAATGTGTATGATTGTGTAGTTATGGATTTTACTACGTTATTAATGTTTTAAAATTGGTTTAATTTTTTTACTATTGGATTTGTAATGCATTGTATCACTGTTTTGTTGTGATCCTCCCTGAGTCTTTGGAGAGGAGCGGCATACAAATCTAATAAATAATAATAACAATAGTAACAATAGTAATAATAATAATAATAATAATAATAATAATAATAATAATAATAACTGGAGGTGGATTCTGGAAAGGAACGTGAGGTGAAAGGGGCAGAGATATCTGCAGGGAAGTGGGACATGTTACATCAGGAGTGGACAATTAATTTCCCCAAGCGTCCACATGAGGAGTTTTACTGTTGAGAAGGGCTGAACTAATAGAGCTGTAAAGATGCGTTGAGACGCACACATGCACAATGTAAATTGGAAAAAAAAATTGCGGTCACCTTCAAAATGAAAGCTATGCAGTTGTATTGCATGCATGGTGTTCACTTATTTATTTATTTTATGTATGTACGAGGGTCACCCCGAAAGTAATGCACCACATTTTTTTCATTGTGTTCAATAAATAATTATTTATTGAACACAATGAAACTTACACACAAGAAAGAATGATGTTTCTTCTACACTCTCTATTTTTCCACATAATCTCTGTCCCGTTCTATGGCCTTCCTCCAGGGAGACACAAGAGTGTGTATGCCCGGTCAGTACCACACCTTGTTCTGGTCACAAAGCCATTTCTGCACTGTGCAAATCACCGAACCATCTTCTAATGGCCTCCCCCTGTGTGCCCAGCGACTAAACGTACTTCTGTCGATTGCAGATTCTCCACAAACTGTACACAAACGTTTGTGAATGTTCTCAACAGTTTCTTTCTCCGCAGTGATAAATTCAATGATGGCACGCTGCTTGTAGCGTACATCACTTACAGATGCCATTTCGAAACACTGCTGCAACTACACTATCTGTCTGAAGAAATGCAAAATTTACACACGCACTCCTGACAATTCAAATAATGTATATCTAAAGTTTTGCATTTGTACCATTACTGTGGTGCATTGTTTTCTGGGCATCCCTCATATTTTGTCAAGGATTTACAAGGTAGTAGGTATTGGTATAAACGTAAACATTAGCAAAGTAGGTACAGGTAAATTAGGCAATAGGACAGTAGGACAGGGATGGTAGGCACAATGGTGCACTTATGCACACCTCTTACAGACCTTTAGGAATGGGGTGAGATCGACTGTAGACAGTCTAAGGTGAAAGTTTTTGGCATTTTGGAAAGAAACCACAGAGTCGTATAGTGCATTCCGGGCATTGATCTCTCTGTTTATTTATTTATTATTTGGATTTGTATGCCGCCCCTCTCCGAAGACTCGGAGAAAGACTGCAGAAAGTCATACTTTCTGCAGTTGAGTTTTGAGTGGTTTACATTGAGTTTGAATCTGTTGTGTGTTCATGTATTGTTGCCGTTGACGCTGAAGTATTCATTGACTGCTAGGACATTGTGGTAGATGATTTTATGAATGACATTTAGATCAGATTGAAGGTGACGTAGCTCTTAGCTATCTAGCTACTGTATCTAAGACGCAGCTCTTAGCTATCTAATTTCAAGTCTGGTGGAATAAGGTATTCTCGATTGTATTGACATCAATTATTTACATTTGTTTTCTAATTTCCAATTGACCTCATGATGGTGGGACAGAGACAGCTAATGTGCTGGATGTGGCTTGGAGGCCATTAAATGCCCAAATCTGAGTTATAGCAACTGTATTCCTCAATGATATTAAAATCAAATTATTGCAGCCATTAGCCACCCCGAGTCTACGGAAAGTGGCGGCATACAAATCTAATAAATAAATAAATAATCAGCAGAAAGAAAAGAAAGGAGGAAATAAAGGGTTTTTAAAAGATATTTTATACATTTTTAATAAACATTAAAAATAATAAATGACTACACAAACAGTGGGTTGTCTGAGTACAATTAATTTTGAGAAACAATCATACTAGCGACAATATTAATAACATTAATAATCATATAACAATAACAATAACAACAATATTTGCTTATACATTTCAATATACCTTCTTTATATAACTAATCATTCTCTTAAGCTGTTAAAATTTGAATTTTTGTTTCTATTAGTTTGCCATTGATAAAACACATCCCATGTTAAAAAATATTCTGTTTTTTCCTTCTCTTTCATTTTAAGTTTTACTTTATCCAGACGAAAGTAGTTTTGAATATCTAGAACATTTAGTAATAAAAATGGAGGAATGATGCACTTTAAAAAACCGCTTAAAAGCATCATTCTTATTAGTTAAAACTAATCTAAAATCTACAATTGTAGATCCCCTAACAAATCTGAGGAAGGTATAATACAATAGCTGGCATAATAATAATAATAAAAATGACCAATGGGTAATTCTGAGACAGAGTCATTCCCTGCTCAAACTAGTACATTTACTCTTAATTAACCTTTGTCTAATTTTGCATATCACTGTACAGACCTTGTATGTTATTTTAGAATTAATATCAGAAAGTACGAATTGTTTGTAAATCAGTGACATTGTACCAAGTCCTCCTTTATTTATCTGAATTGCAATGCCGTTGAGGCGTGGGGGGTAGGGGATCTTGCTCAGACACCCCAAAGTGCATCTTGTTCATTGCTTATCAGCAAAAAAACAAACAAACCCAAAACCACCCAGGCAGTCTAACCAGTTTATTTGATTTTTGCTGCCAATTAAAATACCAGTTCCCAGTTTAGAACAGTTCCTTTATCATTCCTTTATCATATAAGAGCCACAGTGGTGCAGTGGTTAGAGTGCAGTACTGCAAGATACTTCTGCTGATCGCCAGCTGCCAGCAGTTTGACAGATCGAATCTCACCAGGCTCATGGCTGACTCAGGCTTCCTAGGTGTATAAAATGAGGACCCAGATTGTTGGGGGCAATAGGCTGACTCTGTAAAACTGCTTAGAGAGGGCTGTGAAGCGGTATGTAAGTGCTATTGCTATTGTCAGTGACAGTGGGTGCTAGTGCTGTTACTGATGATTTCAATTACGCAACCAATCCCATTGTTTGACATATTCTGCAACACTCATTCAGTGAATGGAGCAGTGGTTAAGCAGACATGGCAGTCGTTAAGTAAAACCAGCAAGTATCTTTTGCCAAAAACTGGAAGTAGCTTTGCCGGTTTCCAGCAAAACATGTTGTAAACCACAGTCATATGACTGCAGAATGGCCATAAATGTGGGCTGGTTGCCAAGTGTCCAAAATGAGATCACATGACTATGAGGGGGCAGCGTCAGAACTTTGAATCTGCGCCATAAGGGAGGGTTGTTGGAACCTTGAGTGGCCATAATCAAACCGGTCATTAAGCGAGGACTACCTGCCTAATAAAAAACTTTGAGGAATGAAAGGAATGAATCAAACACTATATTTAATTTAATCTGTCTGTCTGTCTGTCTGTCTGTCTGTCTGTCTCTATCTATCTATCTATCTATCTATCTATCTATCTATCTATCTATCTATCTAATCTATATCTATCTATCTAATCTATCTATCTATCTAATCTATCTATCTATCTATGTAATCTATCTATCTATCTATCTATCTATCTATCTATTCTATCTAACCTATCTATCTATCTATCTATCTATCTATCTATCTATGTAATCTATCTATCTATCTATCTATCTATCTATCTAATCTATCTATCTATCTATGTAATCTATCTATCTATCTATCTAATCTATCTATCTATCTATCTATCTATCTATTCTATCTAATCTATCTATCTATCTATCTATCTATCTAATCTATCTATCTATCTAATCTATTTATCTATCTAATCTATCTATCTATCTATCTATCTATCTAATCTATCTATCTATCTAATCTATCTATCTGTCTATCTAATCTATCTGTCTATCTATCTATCTATCTATCTATCTATCTAATCTATCTATCTATCTATCTATCTATCTATCTATCTAATCTATCTATCTATCTATCTAATCTATCTATCTATCTATCTATCTAATCTATCTATCTATCTATCTATCTAATCTATCTATCTATCTATCTATCTATCTATCTATCTATCTAATCTATCTATCTATCTAATCTATCTATCTAATCTACCTAACTACCTATCTATCTATCTATCTATCTATCTATCTATCTATCTATCTATCTATCTATCTATCTATCTATCTATCTAATCTATCTATCTATCTATCTATCTATCTATCTATCTAATCTATCTATCTATCTATCTATCTATCTATCTATCTAATCTATCTATCTATCTAATCTATTTATCTATCTAATCTATCTATCTATCTATCTATCTATCTATCTATCTAATCTATCTATCTATCTAATCTATCTATCTGTCTATCTAATCTATCTGTCTATCTATCTATCTATCTATCTATCTATCTATCTATCTATCTATCTATCTATCTAATCTATCTATCTATCTATCTATCTATCTAATCTATCTATCTATATCTATCTAATCTATCTATCTATCTATCTATCTATCTATCTATCTATCTATCCTATCTAACCTATCTATCTATCTATCTATCTATCTATCTATCTATCTATCTATCTATCTATCTATCTATCTATCTATGTAATCTATCTATCTATCTATCTATCTATCTATCTAATCTATCTATCTATGTAATCTATCTATCTATCTATCTAATCTATCTATCTATCTATCTAATCTATCTATCTATCTATCTATCTATCTATTCTATCTAATCTATCTATCTATCTATCTATCTAATCTATCTATCTATCTAATCTATTTATCTATCTAATCTATCTATCTATCTATCTATCTAATCTATCTATCTATCTAATCTATCTATCTGTATATCTAATCTATCTGTCTATCTATCTATCTATCTATCTATCTATCTATCTATCTAATCTATCTATCTATCTATCTATCTAATCTATCTATCTATCTATCTATCTAATCTATCTATCTATCTATCTAATCTATCTATCTATCTATCTATCTATCTATCTATCTAATCTATCTATCTATCTATCTATCTATCTAATCTACCTATCTATCTATCTATCTATCTATCTATCTATCTATCTATCTATCTATCTATCTATCTATCTAATCTATCTATCTAATCTACCTATCTACCTACCTATCTATCTATCTATCTATCTATCTAATCTATCTATCTAATCTACCTATCTACCTATCTACCTATCTACCTATCTACCTATCTACCTATCTACCTATCTACCTATCTACCTATCTACCTATCTACCTATCTACCTATCTACCTATCTACCTATCTACCTATCTACCTATCTACCTATCTACCTATCTACCTATCTACCTATCTACCTATCTACCTATCTACCTATCTACCTATCTACCTATCTACCTATCTACCTATCTACCTATCTATCTATCTATCTATCTATCTATCTATCTATCTATCTATCTATCTATCTTTATATGCCGCCCAATTCCGCAGGATTCAGAAGTTGCATTTACAGGACAACATAAGGCTAGGTGTGGGATTCTGGGAGTTGAAGTTCACACCTCTTAAAGTTGCCTATATTGAGAAAAACCGGCCATTTAAATTCAGCCCATCGATCTATATGTATTTCAGTTGAGACATATGCTTTCGTTTCTCCTCAACCCACTCTTCCTTCTCTACTTTATGGGGTAGAGCAAACCTAAGAACTAATCTAACATGTTGTTTAACATTATTTCTGATTCCACCTCAATAGGACAAGACCCTGTTGGCTGACGACATCTTTGCCGCTTTCTATGGTCTTGAGGTGTCGGCCAAGCGTTTCCGTGCAGCCATCGCAGAAGTGGCCAACGCCAATGCCGCCATGGACTTTGGGAATACGACCCGGGATGACCCCATTTTCCACTTTGATTCGGAGCTCATTCACTCCGCCAACAACTGGCTGTTGCATGTTCGCAAAGAGATCCTTCAAGCGGTGCGTTCTGAGCAATATGGCATTGCCCGAAAAAAGCTAGGACAGCTGCTCCATTCCTTGCAGGTATTCACCAAAATGAACCAAATTCAAAATTAGAATCGCAGGCTTCCTGGTGGTAACCAGCAGTGGGTTGCTCCCGCTTTTGACCAATTCTTAGAACAGCGGGAGGCTCCGCCCATCCACCTGGGACACTGTGCAAGTGCAGATGTTTATGTGCATGTGTAGAAGTGTTGCATTTACAAAAATTTTACAATACACCACTGCGGGTAACCCCAATTCTGTAGACGTAATGATATCATGGTTCCAAGTAACAGTCTTATAGCAAGCAAAACTCCGAGGCAGAGAAATTCCCTTCGGGATTGGGCGGCATAGAAGTCAATAAATAAAATAAAATAAAATAAAATAAAATAAAATAAAATAAAATAAAATAAAATAAAATAAAATAAAATAAAATAATAAAATAAAATAAAATAAAATAAAATAAAATAAAATAAAATAAAATAAAATAAAATAAAATAAAATAAAATAAAATAAATTCCTCAAAGAATCGCTTTATTGGAGATATCAAATTGGCACAAATCTGGTGAAAACCGACTGTGAAGGTTTCTGCGGTTTTCACTTAATTAAAAGAGAAATTTTTCTCTCAACCCCAAACTATCAGTCACATGGTCCAATGAAAGTGCCGTCTGGTTGCCTGGTGACATCACTCCGCCTTCCTCTGACTAGGTGTGAGATACGGCCTTTTTTCCCAAGAGAAAGTATTTTGTTTTGGCTAATTTCCCCTGCCTATCCCTTAGCTCAATGATTTTCAACCTTTTTTGAGCCGCAGCACATTTTTTACATTTACAAAACCCTGGGGCACATTGAGCCGGGGGGGGGGGGGGGCTAAAAAAAGTTTGGACAAAAAAATTCTCTCTCTCTTCCTCCCCTTCGCTCTATTTCTTTCTCCCTCCCTCTTTCTCTCCCTTCCTTCCTCTTTCTTTCTCTCTCTCTCCATCTCTCTTTCTTTCTCTTCCTTCCTCTCTTTTTTGCTCTTTCTCTCCCCCTCCCTCCCTCCCTCTGTCTTTCTCTCCCTCCTTCCCTCCCTCTTTCTCTCTCTCTCTCTCTTTCTCTTTCTTTTGTTCTCTTTCACTCTCTTTCTCTCTCTCTAGTTCTCTTTCTCTCTCTATCTCTTGCTTTCTTTCTCCCTGACCTTCGCGGCACACCTGACCATGTCTCGCGGCACACTAGTGTGCCACGGCACACTGGTTGAAAAACACTGCCTTAGCTCCAGTGTAGCAACACTGAAACTCCAAGATTGCGCCTGTCAAGTCAGTTCCAGGGCAGGGGTGGATTCTAATTTACCTCACTGCCAGTTCACTTCCTCCCATGCCGTGTAGGTGTACCTCATGGGCACACACTTTCTGCATGTACAGTGCCGAAAAATCTGGGAAAAAACCAGAAAACAAGATGGTGACTACACGTGCAGTGCTGGAGCCTCGGCTTCTCTGCATATTCAGAAGAAGGGGAAAAAAATTGTTTAAAAGATGGCCATTGTCCACGGAATGGCACTAACCGAACCAATTCTGTGATGTCGTCATGATATTCCCAGTGGGTCGCTACCCGGTCATGGGCTCCTCCCCCACATGGGGGAACGCCATCCGGGTAGTGGAAATGGCCTGGGAACGCCATGAATGACAGATTTTCTTTGCTTCTGTGCATATGTGGAAGCAAAAATACCGGCGAAAATAGCCAAAAACTCGCACTTGTGAGATTTTATCCATTTTTCACCGTCGTTTGCTTCTATGCATGCACGGAAGCAAAATTATCAGCAAAAATAGCTGAAGAAGTTGGCAAACGGGCCAATTCTGGCCTCCAGAGGGCCTTGGTAGAGGTGGGGGAAAGGCTGTTTTCACCCTCTCCAGGCTCCTAGAAAGGCTCTAAACCTTGGGGGAGCAAAAAAACAGGACTTCCCCAACCCCTTCATAGGCTGGAAACAGGCTGTTTTTCCAACTCCTAGTAGGCCCAGAAGGCCCGAAAATCAGTTGGCCTTAGCGCGCCAGACCTAAATGATCTGGGGGAGCAAAAAATATGGAATTTCTGATTCAATCGGAACTTGGCAAACAGGCCATTTCTGGCCTCTGGAGGGCCTCCAGGGTGATAGGGAAGTTCATTTTCATCCTCCCCAGGCTCTGAAGCCTAGGGGGAGCAAAAAACGGGAGTGCCATTGCGTGCTGGGAGCGGTGTATGTGTCATGCACGTATGCGTGGGGAGGGCCCACATGGGATTATGGGTGTGGCATGCATACAACTCCTCCCCTTTTGGCGCACGAATGAAAAAAGTTTCGCCATCGCTGCCCTGTATGGACTTTGATTTCTAAGCCCGCCAATCGATAAGTTTGTGTCTCTGTGGCTTCATTCTTATGCAATGAATAGACTAGCTGAGGCATGTCTGCAAACTTTATGCCAACCATCCCAGTCCTGAATAAGGGATTAGGTATCCAGAGAGATGAGAATAAACAGCTGTGCCCGGGGGAAGCATAACCAATTACGCACCTCAATTAATTCCCTTATATTGTCTATTATGAGTCAGCATGGCTTCATGTTTCTGCTTTTTTGAATAGTCTTCAATTTTCTGCAAAAACTTTGGGTGGTCCTGGACTTGCCACCGTTCATTTAGTAAGTGTTCAAACTTACAATGGCACTGTAAAAGGATTGGTCCATACACGACTATCACTGCATCTGAGCCGGAGTGGCACAGTGGTTAGAGTGACAGAGAAATTAGCTGTAGTTCAGCAGTTCAAATCTCACCACTAGCTCGAGGTTGATTCAACCTTCCATCCTTCCGAGGTGGCTAAAATGAGGACCCAGATTGTTGGAGGCAATAGGCTGATTCTGTAAACCGCTTAGAGAGGGCTATAAAAGCACTATGATGCGGTATACAGTATACCGGTAAGTCTAAATGCTATTGCTATCCCCACAGTCGTGTGATCAAAATTCGAGCCCTTTACAACTAACAGGCATGTATTTGTAATATTTGCAGCGTTTTAAGATCCTGCAATCGCTGTCTGTACCTTCCCAGATGGCTTCTGACATGCAAAGTTGGGGTGGGGGTGGGTGGGAATTCGCTTAACGACTAGATGATTCATTTATAGAAACATAGAAACGTAGAAGATTGACTGGCAGAAAAAGACCTCATTGTTTACCTAGTCTGCCCTTATACTATTTTCTGTATTTTATCTTAGGATGGATATATGTTTATCCCAGGCATGTTTAAATTCAATGACTGTGGATTTACCAACTATGTCTGTTGGAAGTTTGTTCCAAGTATCTACTACTCTCAGTAAAATAATATTTTCTCACGTTGCTTCTGATCTTTCTCCCAACTAACCTCAGATTGTGCCCCCTTGTTCTTGTGTTCACTTTCCTATTAAAAACACTTCCCTCCTGGACCTTATTTAACCCTTTGACATATTTAAATGTTTCGATCATGTCCCCCCCTTTCTATTCTGTCCTCCAGACTATACAGGTTGAGTTCATTAAGTCTTTCCTGATAAGTTTTATGCTTAAGACCTTTCACCGTTTTTGTAGCCCATTTTGGACCCATTCAATTTTATCAATATCTTTTTGTAGGTGAGGTCTCCAGACCTTTAACAACAGTAACAATTTGCTGATTAACCAAAGATTGTTAAAATCCGGCCTCATTCACTTAATAACCACCTAGATTAGCGGGTAGAAATTCTGGCTCCGTTTGTAGTTGTAAGTTGAGGACTGTCTGTATTGAAATCACGCAAAAAGAGTGAGAAACACTAGCTGAATTTGCCAACTTTGAGATCAAAATCCATAACACAGGAGCTGCTCACCCTCTTTCTTTCTGGCCAGGATTTCTACAGCCACAGTAACTGGGTAGAACTGGGATATGAAGGAATACTCCTTGACTTGGTTCATCCGGGCCGCGAAATTCAGTCTGTCGCTAAAGGTATGGATCACGTGCAGTTTTTCTCTTTTATCTGAGTTTGCCTCAACATAAGATATAGGAATAGAATAGAATAGAATAGAATAGAATAGAATAGAATCAGAGTTGGAAGGGATCTTGGGGGTCTTCTAGTCCAATCCTCTACTTAGGTGGGAAACTCTAT
Source organism: Erythrolamprus reginae (assembly GCF_031021105.1). NCBI lineage: Eukaryota > Metazoa > Chordata > Lepidosauria > Squamata > Dipsadidae > Erythrolamprus > Erythrolamprus reginae. Next base: position 37,130,806 of record NC_091951.1, on the reverse strand, counting down.
ACCAGATGTGGGTTCCTCCCAGTTTGGACCAGTTCACCTGAACAGGTAGCAACCCACTGGTGATGTCACGATGCCATCATGGAACTGGTTCAGTTAGTGCCATCTTTTTTAAAAAAAATGGGGAGGGGGTGTTGGAATTTTTTCCCATTTTTTTTCTTCCATGCACGTGCAGAAGCCGAGTTTCCGGCACTACGCATACATCACCATCGTGTTTTTGGCTTTTTAAAAAATGTAACTTTTTTTGGCACTGCACATGCGCGCCTACGACGCGTGGCCATGCGGCGCGGGAGGAAGTGAACTGGCAGCGAGGTAAGTTAGAACCCACCGCTGCCCTATACCAAAATGGTTGTCCAGTCTTTTAAAGACTTCCAGTGTTGGAGCATTCACAGCTTCTGGAGGCAAGTTGTTCCATTGATTGATTGTTCTGACTGTCAGGAGATATCTCCTTAGTTTTAAGTTGCTTTTCTCCTTGTTCAGTTTCCATCCATTGCTTCTCGTTCTACCCTCAGGTGCTTTGGAGAATAGCTTGACTCCTGAGATATTGGAACACTGCTATCATGTGCAGGGGCAGCTAAAAAAGCCAACACAATCTCAAGCTGCATCAACAGCTTCAGCACATTATTTTATCCCCTGGATAGTGCTTAAAAAAACCTTATTCGGAGCAAGTAGCTATGACAAATAGCCTGCAAAGATTTAGGGCTGGGGGAAAAAAACATTCAGAGAGAGTAGCAATGAAAAAGTCTGCAAGCTGGGAAGATTGCTAGTGCCTTGTTATGGCTGGAAAAATAATTAGTAAAAGCTACATTCAGAGTATAAGACGCACCCAAATTATCAGCCTCTTTTAGATGAGAAAAAAGGTGAGTCTTATACTCCGAAAAATACAACAAGTCTAAATGCTATTGCTATTGCAAGATCTTGCCAAGTGAAAGAGAGGAAAATGTAGAACAAGCATTCATTAGCAGTCCATTTTGCTGAGACCGAGGAGAGTCTCGGGACCCTTGCCCCAGCCTTTTCTCCTGCTACAATCCCCCTCCAGTCCCCCCCTTTTTTTTAAACTCCAAGCTATTTCTCTTGTGCCTTCTCAGCTGGCATCCCGACTTGCTACGACTGCTCTGAATGGACCTGCAAAGGAAATCTCCTGGACAAGCTTCTCACCACGGGTTACTATGGTTCCCATCCCGAAAAGCCTATTGGTATGTTTTTGTGGCCAACGGAGGGGGAAGGAAAAAAATAAATAAAAAAGCTCTGTTTGCAAGCCAAGGAGAATTCCCCCTCTCCCGTTAATACTATCAAAGGCGAAAAGCCTCATTTGTATTCTCCGTGCATCCTTAGAGAGTTGACGCTAAAATCTGTTAAGGAGGAGAAAATGAGCTTTGGCGCAGCTTCGAGAACTTCTTTTTTCTTCTTCTTTTCCCAAATGTGTTTCTTTGAGACGTTCTCTCTATCAGCTGCCTGTTTTATTTATAGTATTTGGTGTCTGGTGTGTGTGAGAGAATGAGCGAGAGAGAGAGATCACTCCTGTGGAACTGTGGAGAATTATAGGGCCTTTTCATGGTTAATGGATGGGGAAATGAATGAATCTTTTCTGCTTTAGGATTTGGAGGGTTTTTTTTGTTTTTGTCCTCTGAAGCTTAGTGGAGCCTTCCATATTGTTTCTCTCTGACCGAGGAAGAGAGGAAAAAACATAGAATAATGGAAGTCTCCAGCAAAAGGGCTTCCTAGATCGGTCCATAAATAAACCAGTTCCTTTATCAGTCCATCCTGGCAAAAATTCTGTGATCTCTTTTTTTTTTTTTAATGCAAGAAGCTATTTATTTATTATTTATTTATTAATCACATTTGTATGCCGCCCCTCTCCGCAGACTCAGGGCGGCTCACAGCAATAATAATACAATGTAAACAAATCTAATATTTAAGTTAATTTAAAACCCCAATTTAGAAACCAATCATACATACTAGCATACCATGCATAAATTTTATAAGCCTAGGGGGAGGGAAAAGTATCAATTCCCCCATGCCTGACGACAGAGGTGGGTTTTAAGGAGCTTACGAAAGGCTAGGAGGGTGGGGGCAACTCTGATATCTGGGGGGAGTTGGTTCCAAAGGGCCGGGGCCGCCACAGAGAAGGCTCTTCCCCTGGGTCCCGCCAAACGACATTGTTTAGTTGACGAGACCCGGAGAAGGCCAACTCTGTGGGACCTAACTGGTCGCTATTCTTATTTTGGCACAAAGCAAAATGCAAAATGTGTTCTAACATTATGCAGAATTCCTGAAACGTTCAGGCAGGCTGGATGAAATTACAGAGAATAACAGACCCCCATAAAGATTATGTGACAGAGCACACATTAAGAGGAATCTGGGATGTATATAAAAAAACCCTATAACAACAACAACAACAACAACAACAGAGTTGGAAGGGACCTTGAAGATCTTCTAGTCCAACCCCCTACTTAGGCAGGAATCCCTACACTACTTCAGGCAGGTGGTAATCCAACATCTTCTTAAAAACTTCCAGTGTTGGAGCATTCACAACTTCTGGAGGAAAGCTGTTCCACCGGTTAATTGTTCTAACTGTCAGGAAATTTCTCCCTTAGTTCTAAGTTACTTCTCTCCTTGTTTAGTTTCCACCCATTGGCAGAATGTAGTATTCTATTATTCCATGTCTGCTGAATATAACACCGCATTGGCGACAGGAAGAGCATCTAGCCAGTAAACACTCAGTTCCATTCAATTGCCCAGACTCCACCCCACAAGGGATTATGAGGTTATTAAATGGAGATGATGACCAGTATTGGGTTCCTACTTGGACAGGGAGGGGGAATGGTGCACTGGTAGCGGAAATGGAGCTGTGCGCACAGCTCCAGGTGACCGGTGAGTGTGTGTGTGTGTTGGAGTGAGATTGGGCTTCTGTGCATGCACAGAAAGCAAAATTTCATGAGGATGCGCGCATGTGTGAAATTTCAGTGATTTTCTGCCTCCATGCATGCGCTGGAGCAAAAAACCCACCGAAATCTCACACACGCGCGCATCTTCCCACAAGATTTGTTTCTTGCTCATGTGAAGAAGCCAAATCTCGGTCTGGCCCACCTGCCCGCCCACCGGTTATCTGAGCTGCATGCGGTAAGTTGGAACCCCTGCCTGACGATGATGATGGTGGTGGTGGCAGTGGTATTATTCCATCCTTCTCCAAGTGGTATTATTCCATCCTTCATTCTTTGCAGGCGAAGATGCTGGGCTGACGGTCTTTTTCCTCCTTCCTGTCTCCTCAGGGAAGTGCAGTCACGGTGGGCGGTTCGATGAGAGCCGCCATCAAGAACCTCGAGGCGGCATAAATAAGGACAGCGCCTCCATGTTCTTCTCACCTCACCATTACCTGCACCAGAAGGCTGCTAGGTTGGCCCAGGAGGCCTCCATACACTTCCTGGAGAAGACGTGGCGAGAAATAGGGAACAGGCAATTTATGAGGTAATCTGAAACATAAAAACATAGAAGATTGACGGCAGAAAAAGACCTCATGGTCCATCTAGTCTACCCTTGTACTATTTCCTGTATTTTATCTCAGGATGGATATATGTTTATCCCAGGCATGTTTAAATTCAGTTACTGTGGATTTATCAACCACGCCTGCTGGAAGTTTGTTCCAAGCATCTACTACTCTTTCAGTAAAATAATATTTTCTCACGTTGCTTTTGATCTTTCCCCCAACTAGCCTCCGATTGTGCCCCCTTGTTCTTGTGTTCACTTTCCTATTAAAAACACTTCTCTCCTGAAACTTATTTAACCCTTTAACATATTTAAATATTTTGATCATGTCCCCCCTTTCCCTTCTGTCCTCCAGACTATACAGATTGAGTTCATTAAATCTTTCCTTAATCTGGTCCATTCTTTTAAGATTCTTACGGTTAACTATCACTTATGGATATGGGGTTTGGCTGTAGATAGTCCCAGAAGTGTTTTTCTGAAATCCCCAGAATTTCCTCCGATCATTAATCCTGGAATTAGATATAGGACCATTTTATGTTGATTTTACACTCCTCTTTAGGCAGATTAGAAAACCTATAAATTATTAAATTTATATGCGTCCCACCTTACAATGAAATGACTCTAAAGAAATTAAAAGACCACGCTTATCTTTCTTATGGTAAACACCATTATTTTAAAAAAGTATCCAAAAAGTGTTAAGGAACAGCAAGCCAAAGAAATTACAGGGACAAATGTGAAAAAAAGGAGAAAACATACTTTAAAATTTATTTATTTATTTTGTTTATATATATGTATATATTTGACAGACAATTATAGTATAGTAATTTGTATAAATATAACATTAGAAAAGTAATGATAAAAAATAACAATAAAAGACAATAGAACAATAGTACAGGGACAGTATGTACAATGATGCACTTATGCAAGACCCTTACAGACCTCTTAGAAAGAGGGAAGAGGTCAATTGTAGATAGTCTAAGGTTAAAGGTTTTGGGGTTAGGAGTAGAAACCAGAGTCAGATAGTGCATTCCAAGCACTGATTACTCTACTGCTGAAGTCTTATTTTTTGCAGTCTAGTTTAGAGCGGTTGACATTTAGTTTGAATCTATTACGTGCTCGTGTGTTGTTGCGGTTGAAGGTGAAGTAGTCACTAACAGGAAGGACATTTTGGTATATGATTTTATGAACTATAGTTCAATTGGAATGGAGGCGACGGAAAACTAGTTTTCATCAACCTCATTTGCCATATCTTTCCATTTTTGCCAATTACCCTTGCTTCTACTAAACATTACTTTTTGATTTTCTTTAAATTTTTCGTCTCATTTTTTTTAGGATCTCACCACCACCTTCTCCATCATGTTTCTCATCTCCTTCCTCGCAACCCATTGGCTATTCTTTTACTTGTTTGTTCTATTTTTTAAATCTCTATTTGCTTTTTCTTTGTGACTGAAGCACATCAATGTGTCCTCTTTCATCCTTGTTTTTGTATGAATCCACATTCTTTCATCACTCATTCATTTGTGAGCCTTTCTTTTCTCCTTTCATTAAGCATGTTTCTTAACTACCCCTTTCCCATCACATTCAAATTACTGCCTCCTGTCACCCTCAATTTTCATTTACGCATAACAAAGCAAGCAGAAATCTCCTTTTTATATCCAGCCGGCTCAGCTTCTTTAAACAAACATTAATTACTCACATTTTCAGTTGTCTTGACAATCATTAATTCCGTATGATAGGCCGCATGCTGCCTAAGACGCTGAAAAATTTCCCTATTCATTAATTCCATGCAAGTGTCAAACAAGGCCTTCTTGATCTTCATTCATATTCATTTTCAGATCTCTTCTCTTCCTAGCACTGTACAGTTTAACAGTTGTTGCAAATCAATAGAGATCACAGCCAACAAGATAGCATTGGCTGAACACAGCAATACACACAATTACAATTACATTCATGCATGTTCCATTTAAAAATGTATTTTTTATTTTTATTAAGTATTATTACAAAACAGAGAAAACGAATGTAAACTAATAAAAAGGAAAAAGCAGAAGAAAAGGGAAATGAAAGAAGAGAAAGAGAAAGAAAGAAAGAAAGAAAGAGGAAAGGAGGGGGAAAGCAGAGAAGAGGAGAAAGGAAGGGAAAAAGAAGGAAGGAAGGAAGGAAGCAGAGAAGAAAGAATGAAAAAGGAAAGGAAGACAGGAAGAAAAAAGGAAAGTAAAAGAAAAAAGAGCAAGGAAGAAGAAAAAGAAAGAAAGAAAGAAAGAAAGAAAGAGGAAAGGAGGGGAGAGGAGAGGAGAAAGGAAAGGAAAAAGAAGGAAGGAAGGAAGGAAGGAGAGAAGAAAGGAAGAAAAAAGAAAGGAAAGCAAAAGAAAAAAACAGCAAGGAAGAAAGAAAAAGGAAGGAGAAAAAGAAAGGAAGGAAGGGAGAGAGGGAGGGAGGGAGAGGGGGGAGGAAGAGACAGAGGGGGGGAGGGAGAGAGAGAGAGAGAGAAAATGAGAAATTGAAGGCCTTCTCTCTATAGGTTTCCAGAGTTGTGGTTCATTACCGTAAGCCACACTTGATTGCATAAAGCACAATTGGTTGTTTTTGCATAGCCTAGTAAGCTGCAATCCTTATTTTACAGACCAGAAGTACTAAGCTTACTTAACATGCTAAGCCTACATAACCTGCATAATACACTAAGCCGACTCCAGATAAACCACATTATCTTTTAGCATCATGTATGAATTTGTCCTAGAGCAGTGATGGCGAACCTATGCACGGGTGCCATAGGTGGCACACGGTGACATATCTGCTGGCACATGAGCTGTTGCCTTAGCTCAGCTCCAATGTGCATGTATGTGCCGGCCAGCTGATTTTTGGCTCACACAGAGGCTCTGGGAGGGTGTTTTTGGCTTCCAGAGAGCCTCCCGGGGAATGGTGGAGGGCGTTTTTACCCTTCCCCGGCTCCAGGGAAGCCTTTGGAGCCTGGGGAGGGTGAAACACGAGCCCACTGGGCCCATCAGAAGTTGGGAAACAGGCTGTTTCCAGCCTCCAGAGAGCCTTAAATTAGGGATGTGGGCACTCACCTATGCATAATAGCAAACACACCCGCTTTTTCGGCACCCGAGGAAAAAAAGGTTTGCCATCACTGTCCTAGGGAATAATTTATGAAAAATGAAATAAATAAATAACTTATGAAATCACAATTCACACTTTTTTGTTTGAAGGTTGTTAGATATCAGCCCAACCACAGGCCTGAGCTTCGTTGTGGACACCACTGGAAGTATGGGGGAAGAAATCAGCGCGGCTAAATTTCAGGCATGGGAGATCATCGAGCGGCGCCAAGGCACCCCTCAACAACCAGATTTTTACCTCTTGGTGCCTTTCCACGATCCTGGTAAGATTACTGACATAGTCCCTTTTTTTAGTTGAATTTTATTTTTGTATACTATTGCTTGCTTGTTAACTTTTTGTCCCTAACTTCACGAAGTAGAACAGTAGAATACAAAGTAAAATAGAATACAAAGTTCTACTACTAATTCAGCTAATTTCTAGCTGTAGTTCAGCAATTCAAATCTTACCACTGGCTCAAGGTTGACTCAGCCTTCCATCCTTCCAAGGTGGGTAAAATGAGGACCCAGATTTTTGGGGGCAATATGCTGATTCTGTAACCCGCTTAGAGAGGGCTGTAAAAGCACTATGAAAAAGGTATATAAGTCTAAATGCTATTGCTATAAAGTTAAACGTGAAGAATATAAAATAAATAAAGCTTAAAATGGGAGACATGGAGACAAATAGGGAATTGTAACAAATTGTAAAAGCAATGTGAAGAGGTATATAAGCCTAAATGCTGTTGCTATAAAGTTAAAAGTGAAGAATATAAAATAAATAAAGCTTAAAATGGGAGACGTGGAGACAAATAGGGAATTGCAACATATCTACAACCTTGACATAACTTCTGGGTATTTGACCAAAGTCTTTGCTGAATTAAAAACATCTTTCCCTGCTGAAAGATGGATTTTGAAGACGAGTCTCTTCTTGCAAGGCTTTGGGATTTCTGATCAACAAGCTCTGGATGTTGGTAGAACAGAAAGATGGCTCTGTCCCAATGATCAGAGAAGCTCATGTGAGAAAATGTGTGTCTATGTGTGTGTTGGGGGGGGGGGGGGGCATTGTTCCTTGAATGATTCTAATTCAGTGTTTCTCAGTAAAAACAGTGTAACGCCACCAGTGGCAATAATATTCATAGCAATAAATCATTGTAAAACATCAGGATAAGCATTGCAATTCTAAAATTGCAATGAGTCTTTGGAGAAGGGCGGCATATAAGTACAATTAATAAAATAAATAAACAATAAATAAAAAATGGATTTCAAAAAAGGCCTTGGAAAATATAACAGTTTTCACCTACTACTGGATGGTAGTGTTGTGGCCTGTCCTCATCCTGCACAGCTAGTTATGCTGAAGATCGAGAGATGTCTGTGGCCTGGTACCCTAGGCCCATGTACTTGGCACCTGAGTCTGATAGCAAGGGGGTCGAGGAGGATGTAGTGTCAGAGGCTGAAAGCCAACCAGGACCTTCTGCGCCTCCCGAGGTGCACATGAGTGACTCGGGAGAAGAGAAGGAGCCTCTTCCTGATGCTAGGGTATGCAGAGTTGCCAGAAGGCACGAGTGGCTAAGCAAAATGAGGTGTCTCTGGAACAATTGGCCATGCCCTTATGCTATTTAAGGTTGAGCCATGTGATGCTACAGTACGGAAGTCAACTTTTGTTATGTTCCAGATGTTCGCTCGGATTTCTCTCTTGGGATATTATTATTTCAATGATGAATTATGAACTGGGGAGTTGGGCTCATTATCCCCGGGCTTGCTGCCAACTCAGAATGAGTCAGTTAATGAGAGCTGTGTGATCAAAGAAAATATCTGTGAGTTTTGATTTCTGTTTTGGACTCTAATTAGCAGCTGGCACCAAACAGACTTGTTGTTGGATTTCTAAATCCAAACCTTCCTACTCCTAAAATATTAGAATTACATGCTTAAATCTTGTAAAAACAGTGTGTTTTTACATCCTATTTATTTGGGGGAGGGGTATTGCTGGGACAGAACAGGTAGTAGGGGTGTTTTTCTGCAGAGTTCATCCAAGTAATGCTTCATATACTAAAATATAAAGAAATAATATCAAATGTTTGGAGAATTGGTCATTGCTTTCTCTCCTCTCTCTTCCTCTCCTCTCCCTCTCTCTCTCCCTCTCTCACCCACTCTGTCTCTCTCTCTCTCTCTCTGCCCCCTCTCTTGCTTTCTCCCTCTCCCTCTCTTGCTTTCTTCCTTTCTCCTTTCCCTCTTCCTTTCTCTCCTCTGTCTCCCTCTCTCTTTCCTCTCCCTCTCCCTTTTCCTCTCCCTCTATCTTTCATTTCTCTCTCTCTCTCTTTTTACTTCTCCATCTCTCCTTCTCCCTTTCTTCTTCTCTTCTCTCCTCTTCCTTTCTTTCTCTCTCTCTCCCTCTCTCATTCTGTTCCCTTTTCCTCCCCCTCTCCTTTTCTCTCTGCCTTTCTCTGGCCCTCTCTTTGTCTTTATTTCTCTCTCCCTCTGCCTCTCTTCCTGTCTCTCCCTTTCCTTTCCCTCTCTCCCTATTTCTTTCTCTCTCCCTCTCTCTTCCTGTCTCTCTCCCTTTCCCTTTCTCTCTCCCTATTACTCTCTCTCTCTCTCCCTCTCTTCTTTTCCTCTTCCTTTATCTCCCTCACTCTCCCCATCTCATTCTCTCATTCTTTCTTCTAGGTTTTGGACCAGTCAGTAAAACTAGTGACCCTGAAGAATTCTGGAAAGTCTTAAATACCATCAGCCCGTTGGGTGGTGGAGATGAGCCTGAAATGTGTCTGTCAGCCCTGGAGGTAGTATTCATGAAGCATCCTTTATTGGTGCATAATTTTGTAGATCAGAAATTCTCATACTGTGATCCATGCAAACTCTTATCGAAAAATCCCAGAGAAAGATTAGAAAAAACAAAACAAAAAAATATTGATCTCCATTTGACTGATGGATTTCTGAGAATGGAATTATTAAGCTATTTTGACCAGGACTGGATTGCTAAGTACAAAGTAAAAAAGAGAGATTCAATTCAGAAATAAGGAGAAATTTTCTGACAGTAAGAACAATAAATCAATGGAATAACTTGCCAACTGGAGTTGTGGGTGCTCCATCAAGAATAGACTGGTCAGACATTTGACTGGGATTGTATAAGGCAGTGAGGGCGAACCTTTTTTTTCCTCGGGTGCCGAAAGAGCGTGTGCGCATTCTATCGCACATGCGCGAGTGCCCACACCCATAATTCAATACCTGGTGAGGGCGAAAACAGCTTCCCCCATGCCCCAGAGGCCCTCTGGAGGCCGGAAACGTCCTGTTTCCCAACTTCTGGTGGGCCAAGTCGGCTCGCGTTTCACCCTCCTCAGGCTCCAAAGGCTTCTCTGGAATTGGAGAAGGGTAAAAACGCCCTCCACCATCCCCCCAGAGGCTCTCTGGAAGCAAAAAACGTCCTCCCAGAGCTCTATGCAAGCCAAAACTCAGCTGGCTAGCACACACATGCACATTGGAGCTGAGCTAGGGCAATGGCTCATGTGCCATAGGTTCGCCCTCACTGGTATAAGGTCTCCAGGGGTTGGACCAGTGGTGAAATAATATCAGTTCGCAGTTAGGGCGTACCAGTAGCATTGGATGCTGATGGTTCAGAGAATCGGTAGTGGCGGCAGCATGAGGCTCCGCCCAACTACCCATATGCTGCCATTTTTTAAAACCCTCTGCGCATGCACAAAGCCCCTGTCCCCACACATGCGCACAGACCTCATGGTGAAAAAATGGCCAAACAAGCAAACCGGAAGTTCAGATAAATGGACTTCCAGTTTGCCTGTTGTACTGATTTTCGCACTCCGGAGGCTTCAGGGAAGCTTCCTAAAGCCCCAGAGTGCTAAAAACAGCACAACAGGCAAACTAGAAGTCTGTTTTCCAAACTTCAGGTTGCCTGTTGGACTGTTTTTTTCCTGAAGCCTCCAGAGGGTGAAACAGCCTTCCCCAAGGCTGAAAATCAGCTGGCGAGTGTGTGGATGCATGCTGGAGCTGACATAGGGCAATGCCTTGTGTGCCCCCCCCCCAATATAGGTTCACCGTCACAAGGTATAGCACAGTGATGGCGAACCTATGGCACGGGTGTCACAAGTGGCATGCAGAGCCATATTGCTAGCACATGAGCTGTTTCCTTATCTCAGCTCCAATGTGCACGTATGTGCCGGCCAGTTGATTTTTGGCTCACACAGAGGCTCTTGGAGGGCGTTTTTGGCTTCCAGAGAGTCTCCGGGGGGATTGGGAGGACATTTTTACCCTTCCCAACTCCAGGGAAGCTTTTGGAACCTGGGGAGGGTGAAACACGAGCCTACAGAGGGCCTTCAGAGGGCCTCTGGAGGGGTGGGGGGAGCTGTTTTTGCCCTCCCCAGGCATTAAAGTATGGGTATGGGCACTCGCACACGTGCAATAGTACGTGTGCATGTTCTTTGGGCACCCAAGGGGAAAAAAGGTTTGCCATCACAGGTATAGGGTTTCCTTCTTGAACAGTGGGTTGGACCAATAGACCTCCAACATTCCTTCCAATTGTTATTCTGTTCTGATAAATGTCATGCTCAGGGGATGTACATGAATCTTCCTTGTCTTTCTCTCTCTTTTTTTAAACTTAGCTTGCCCTCCAGAACTCGCCACCCTATTCTGAGATCTTTGTCTTCACTGATGCATCTGCTAAAGATGCTCACCTGAAGAACAGCGTGGACTCCCTAATTCAGGAAAAGAAGTGCAAGGTCAGCTGGGCCTCTTTTATCAACCAGTTTCCTTTTTGGGGATATTTCTTTCCAGTTGTGTAATATGCCGGTGCAAAATATGCCAGTCTCTTCCACCCAACATCTTACTACACCCCAGGCACTGGGGTGTTAGATGCTGTGCCTAAGAAACCAAGCTCATGAGTGTTTAATGGGGGTGAGGCAGCAGGAGGGAACGATGATGTGTGTGATTGCATCATCACACAAGTGTTGCAATTTAGATACAGTGGTACCTCTACCTAAGAACTTTTCTAGATAAGAACTTGGTGTTCAAGATTTTTTTTTGCCTCTTCTCCAGAACCATTTTTCACTTACAAACTTGAACCTCTGAAACTGTAACTGGAAAAGGCAGGGAGAAGTCTCTGTGGGGCCTCTCTAGGAATCTCCTGGGAGGAAACAGGGCCGGAAAAGGTGGGGAGAAGCCTCTGTGGGGCCTCTCTAGGAATCTCCTGGGAGGAAGCAGGGCCTCCACCCTCCCTGTGGTTTCCCCAATCGCACAGATAATTTGCTTTTACATTGATTCATATGGGAAAAATTGCTTCTTCTTACAAACTTTTCTAAAGAACCTGGTCACGGAACGAATTAAGTTCATAAGTAGAGGTACCACTATACTTGCATCAGCCATTGGACACAATTGGGTAGCAGTTGGGTGCAAACATCACCCCATGGGCGTCTTAGCACAGTGGTTTGCAATCTCCAGTCTGGCTGGGGAATTCTGGGAATTGAAGTCCATATAGCTTCAAGTTGCTGAGATTGAGAAATACTGTATTAGCATATCTGGCTCATCTGCAGCTAATGCTGTTGGATGGATTTAGGATTGGGAAGATAAGGATTCAAGACTAACCTCAGTTGTGGAAGGTCCTTGGGGGCCAGTGAGAATCTTTCAGCTCCATCTTTTTAGTTTTTTAGTTTTTGTTTGCTTGTTTGTCAAAACATACACAAGATAGCAGGTATTGATATAAACATAAACAAAAGCAAAATAAATACATATAAATTTGGACAATAGGACAGTAAAACAGGGACGGTAGACATGATGGTGCATTTCTGCACACCCCTTACAGACCTCTTAGGAATGGGGTGAGGTCAACTGTAGACAGTCTAAGGTTAAAGTTTTCGGGGTTGGGGGAAGAAACCACAGAGTCAGATAATCCATTTCAGGCATTGATCACTTGCTAAATTGTATTTTCTGCAGCCGAGTTTTGAGCGGTTTTTTAGTTTGAATCTATTGTGTGCTTGAGTATTGTTATGGTTGAAGCTGAAGTATCCATTGACAGATAGGACATTATGGCAGATGATTTTATGAACTACATTTAGATCAGATCGAAGGTGAAGTAGTTCGAAACTATCTAAGCCCAAAATTTCAAGTCTGGTGGAATAAAGTATTCTATTGCGAGTGGAGAAGTGAAGGACTTTTCTTATGAAATATTTCTGGACTCTCTCAATTGTATTAATGTCCAATATATAGTGTGGGTTCCAGACAAGTGAGCTGTATTCGAGAATTGGTCTAGCAAATGTTTTGTATGCAGTGTAATATTACCAGAGGTGAAACTACATAAGATTAGATTAACAACTCTTAGTGACTTTATGGCAATGTTGTTACAGTGGACTCTGGCGCTTAGGTCATTAGATATGAGTACTCCAAGGTCCTTGACAGAGTGAGGGTTGTCTACAAGGTTGTGTCCTCTAAGCTTGAATTTTGTGTTCTGTGTTCTATGTATACTTAGATCATACAGGTCAGGAATTTAAGAAACTTAATTGGGACCACAACACAATGTACCTGAAAAGTGGGGTGATTATGGGGAAAAAATTGAAGGAGACATATGTCACCTCAAACTCCTAATAGAAAGGTTACAGGTGTCAAGTGTTCTGTCGGGCTCTCTGGTAGAATCCTCCCAAAAATTCACAGGTACAAATTTCAGACACACACTCGTTTGAAAATTCAAAACAATGTTCTTTATAATGAAAATTCATTTAAACCAAGCCCTCTTTTGGTATAGCAAAGAGCAATCGTCTCCAAACAAACTGGTAATTTGTACAAGTCCCTTATCAGTTCTGTGATACTTAGCTTGCAGCTGTGAGGCAATTCACAGTCCTTCTTCTTTCACAAAGTGAAACACACTTTGCTCTGGTTTAGTTTCAAAGCGGGGAAAAATCAGCACACACAAAGTCAAAGTCAGTAAAGCAGTCACGAAACACAACGATCAGATAATCCTTCACAATGGCCAAACCCACAGGCTGCTATTTATAGCAGCCTCACTAATTACCACAGCCTCACCCAACCACAGGTGTCCTCATTTTCTTTGATAATAATCTCTCAGTTGTTGTTGCCTATGCATCGCTCTCCGCATGCCTGGCTGTATCATTAACTCTTGTTCTGAATCCAAGGAGGAGCTAGATAATTGATCTCCTTCTGAGCTGTCTGCCACACTCTCCTCCTCCCTGTCACTCATGTCTTCTCGGTCAGAGGAGCCTTCATCAGCAGATTCCACCGGGGGCAAAACAGGCCTGCAGCATGTGGATGTCTCCCCCACATCCACAGTCCTTGGGACAGGAGCAGGGTCAGAGGTAACCACAACAGTCAGGGTTCCAAAAAATACACCTATAGCAAACAGAACTCTGAGCCAGGTAGTTTCCTGAAATAATAGTTTTATTTGACATATCATATTGGCACAGGCTGGTGAAAACCAAAAGTCTTATGACAGAAGAAAAACAAAAAAACAAGAAATACCATTTCCACCCTGAGTCTTCGGAGAGGGGTGGCATATAAATCCGATTAATAAAATAAATAAATAAATATTCCAAAATGGTACGTCATGTCCCCAGCCACCATTTCCAAACACAACATTACCATTCTCATGAAAGATCAATCCACGTTTCTAAACCCTTTTGATGTTGTATGTAGAATAGTCTACATTCTAGAAACATAGAAACATAGAAGACTGACGGCAGAAAAAGACCTCATGGTCCATCTAGTCTGCCCTTGTACTATTTCCTGTATTTTATCTTACAATGGATATATGTTTATCCCAGGCATGTTTAAATTCAGTTACTGTGGATTTACCAACCACGTCTTCTGGAAGTTTGTTCCAAGGATCTACTACTCTTTCAGTAAAATAATATTTTCTCACGTTGCTTTTGATCTTTCCCCCAACTAACTTCAGATTGTGTCCCCTTGTTCTTGTGTTCACTTTCCTATTAAAAACACTTCCCTCCAGAACCTTATTTAACCCTTTAACATATTTAAATGTTTCGATCATGTCCCCCTTTTCCCTTCTGTCCTCCAGACTATACAGATTGAGTTCATTAAGTCTTTCCTGATACGTTTTATGCTTAAGACCTTCCACCATTCTTGTAGCCTGTCTTTGGACCCGTTCAATTTTATCAATATCTTTTTGTAGGTGACGTCTCCAGAACTGAACACAGTATTCCAAATGTGGTCTCATACAGCAGGATCACAATCTCCCTCTTCCTGCTTGTTATACCTCTAGCTATGCAGCCAAGCATCCTACTTGCTTTTCCTACCGCCGACCACACTGTTCACCCATTTTGAGACTGTCAGAAATCACTACCCCTAAATCCTTCTCTTCTGAAGTTTTTGCTAACACAGAACTGCCAATGCAATACTCAGATTGAGGATTCCTTTTCCCCATTCTGGATCCTAAACCTGGGATTCTTTCTTTCTCAATATCAGGTGACCTTCCTAATCACAGAAGACCCATCCAAGACCCGAACGAAGCGGGAAACGCTTGCCCCGAATCGATTCGACTTATACGTTCACTTGGCTGAGAGTTCGGGAGGCCAGATTATATTCACAGACAACGATAACATCCGGCGGATGACTGAGATTATTGGCGAATCCAGTTTGTCTTCGGTAATGGGAAGGTGCATGCGTGTCTTTGTATACTTAGATCATACAGGTCAGGAACTTAACAAACAAAATTGGGACCACAATTTCTGTTGCTAAGCGAGGTCGTTGTTAAGTGATCTTAGAACCTTTTTTTTTTTTTTGCCATGGTTGCTAAACAAATCACATCACTTCACATTGGCTTTTACTTGTCAGACGGTTGCAAAAGATGATCTCATGTTGCTTCTGTGACAGTGATGGTGAACCTATGATACGAGTGCCACAGGTGGCATTTGGAGCCATATCTGCTGGCACACAAGCCGTTGTCTTAGCTCAGCTCCTACATGGCATTGGGCCAGAATACATCCGGAACCGCCTTCTACCGCACAAATCCCAACGGCCGATAAGGTCCCGCAGAGTTGGCCTTCTCCGGGTCCCTTCGACCAAACAATGTTGTTTGGTGGGCCCCAGGGGAAGAGCCTTCCCTGGCCCTCTGCAATCAACTCCCCCCAGAGATTAGAACGGCCCCCACCCTCCTTGTCTTTCGCAAATTACTCAAGACCCACCTTTGTCGCCAGGCATGGAGGAGTTAAGATATTCCTTCCCCTAGGCCATTACAAGTTATGCATGGTATGTTTGTTTGTGTGTATGATTGGTTTTTTATAATAAGGGTTTTTAGTTGTTTTATTAAATTGGATTGTTACATGTTGTTTTTTATCATTGTTGTTAGCCGCCCCGAGTCTGCGGAGAGGGGCGGCATACAAATCCAATAAATAAATAAATAAATGAATGAATGAATGAATGAATGAATGAATAAATAAATAAATAAATAAATAAATGTGTGTGCCGGCCAGCTGATTTTTGGCTTGCACAGAGCCTCTGGGCGTTTTTGGCTTCAGAGAGCCTCCCTTGGGATGCGGGAGGATGTTTTTACTCTCCCCTGGCTCCAGGGAAGCCTTTGGAGCCTAGGGAGGGTGAAACACAAGCCTAGTGGGCCCCCCAGATGTTGGTAAATAGGCCATTTCCAGCCTCCAGAGGGCAGGGGAAGATATTTTTGTCCTCCTCAGGCATTTAATTATGAGTGTAGGCACTCGCGCATGCGTGATAGTGCATGCATATACTCCTTTGGCATCCAAGGAAAAAAAGGTTCACCATCACTGCTCTGTGACATTATAACTATAATAATTAATAGTTACCAAGCATCACATGACCATGGGCATGCTGCAATGATCATAAGTGCCCTACAAGGCTTAGGGCCAGACAATCTTCGGGACCACCATCTACCACATAATTCCTAGTGACCAATAAGAACCCACAGAGTTGGTCAAGCAACCATTCTTCATATATGTCTCCAGGCCTTTATAGATTTTATTTTATTATTTTATTTTATATTTTATTTTATATTTTATTTTATATTTTATTTTATTTTATATTTTATTTTATTTTATATTTTATTTTATATTTTATTTTATATTTTATTTTATATTTTATTTTATATTTTATTTTATTTTATTTTTTATTTTATTTTATTTTATTTTATTTTATTTTATTTTATTTTATTTTATTTTATTTTATTTTATTTTATTTTATTTTATTTTATTTTATTTTATTTTATTTTATTTTATTTTATTTTATTTTATTTTATTTTATTTTATTTTATTTTATTTTATTTTATTTTATTTTATTTTATTTTTTCAATTTGTATGCCACCCAACTGCCTAAGGACTCTGGGTGGCTCACAACCAAAAAAGAAAAAAACAAGACATACAATATTAATATTAAACATATAAAAAAAACCAATGAAAAATCATTTAAAACCCACAGTAAAAAACCATACATGCTCTTTATGGCCAGATCCCAATGGCACATCATCCAGTCAACAGCCCCAGGCCTGCCAGAAAAGCCAGGTATTTACGACTTTTCAGAAGGCCAGCAGGGTGAGGGTTGTCTCTCAGGAGGTAGCTGGTTCCAGAGACCTGGAGTCACCACAGAGAAGGCTGTCCCCAACGGCCCTGCTAGCAAACACTCTTTAGCTTATGGGACCTGGAGAAAAACAACTTTGTGGGTTCTTATCGGTCACTGGGAGTTATGCGGTAGATGGCGGTCCTGAAGATAGTCTGGCCCTAAACTATGTAGGGCTTTAAAGATAATAACCAACAACTTGAATTGCACCTGGAGACCGATTGGAAGCCAGTACAGCTTGCGGATAATTGGTGTAATGTGGGTGTACCTAGGTGCATCCACAACCACTCACTCGGCTGTTGTGGGTGCACCTAAGTTGCTTGCGCAGGTGCACCTAAGTTGCTCTTTTTTGCACTTTTTCCAAAGCCTCGACATCTTTTTTGTAATGTGATGACCAAAACTGGATGCAGGACTCCAGGTATGGACTGCTGTAAGTCGAAGGCTACCTGTATTATATTTTTCTAGGTGACTCTCTTTCGCTACCACAAAGGAAACATCTTGAGACCTAAAGGAACTCAACGCAGGACAAAGAAGCAGGTTCCCCAATTGGTAATCCACCAGTTCTGGATTGACAGTTTGGTGGATCATGTGGTGGTGACTATCCAGGGCTCCGTGGAGTTCTTTGAAATAAGGGATCCTACAGGTAGCCATCTATTTTCCCTCCTATAACTATGTGTTTTTATGTTTTTTGTACTTTAAAAAAACTGTTTTTACACTTGGGATACTGCTTGTTTTTCTTAATTTGGGGGAACGGATGTATGGTTAAAATGTTGGATTAACAGTGGGGAGATCCAAATATTCATTCATTCATTATTTTATTTTATTTTATTTTATTTTATTATTTATTTTATTTTATTTTATTATTTATTTTTTATTTTTTATTTTTTATTTTTTATTTTTTATTTTTTATTTTATTTTATTTTATTTTATTATTTATTTTATTTTATTTTATTTTATTTTATTTTATTTTATTTTATTTTATTTTATTTTATTTTATTTTATTTTATTTTATTTTATATTTTATTTAATTTTAGTTTATATTTTATTTTATTTTATTTTATTTTATTTTATTTTATTTTATTTTATTTTATTTTATTTTATTTTATTTTATTTTAATTTATTTTATTTTAATTTATTCATTTGTCCAATACACAAATACATAGGAAGAAAAATAGACATGTAGTAATATATATAAGGGTAAAGTGAACTTAGAGGAGAGGATATATGAAAGAAAGAAAATATATATGATAAGTGATATCCATCCATCCACCCATTCATTCATTTGCTTATTTGCTTACTTATTTACTTATTTACTTATTTACTTATTTACTTATTTACTTACTTACTTACTTACTTACTTACTTACTTACTTACTTACTTACTTACTTACTTACTTACTTACTTACTTACTTACTTAGTCAAGTGTGTATAAGATTATCAGAGTTATTTTGAATTTCCGTTGGAAATGTAGCAGATACCAGGAACAAGGTAGTTTTCTCAAAAAAGACACTACAGCAGGAGTTCTTTCTTCGGAAGGCTCTTCAGTAGTAGCAAAGTAACTATTTACTCTACATTATGTTACAGAACAAACCACTAACCAACCACACTATACTAAACCACTAAACCAAACCATCAAATCAAACCAGATCACACCCACACAAAAGGTGTATTACATTATATACATGTACTGACCAATCAGAACATAGATTGCATCATTCTGCTGAAGCACCATGACTCAGCATTCACTTTACTTCTACTGCACTTGTAATATTATTTCAGATTTATATCCCGAGAAAGATAACAGATATAATTATTAACATGATTATGAATATATGAAATGGATACAAATAAAAGGGAAGATTAGGATTGGGACGGTAGGCATGCTGGTGCGCTTATGCACGCTCCTTCTCTTAGGAATGGAGTGAGGTCCACTGTAGACAGTCTAAGTTTTTGGGGTTTGGGGAAGAAACCACAGAGTCAGGTAATGTATTCCAGGCATTGACCACTCTGTTGCTGAAGTTGTATTTTCTGCAATCGAGTTTGAAGCACTTTACCTTAAGTTTGCATCTATTGTGTGCTCGTGTATTGTTGTGGTTGAATCTGAAGTAGTCATTGACTGGTAGGATATTGTAGCAGATAATTTTATGTACTATGTTTAGTTCAGATCGAAGGCGGTGTAATATATATTTATTTTATATTCCATAACAACAGCTACTAAGAAGACGCATAGGACATAGTACAACAGAATTGGAACGGACCTTGGAGGTCTTATAGTCTAACCCTCTGCTCAAGTAGGAGACTCTATACCATTTCAGACAAGTAGCTGTTTTGTCTCTTTTTAGAAGCCTCCAATGATGTAGCACCACAGCTTTCAGAAGCGAACCATTCCATTCATAGCCAGGACATTTCTCCTTTGTTCTAGGTTGGATCTTTTTTTAATGGTCTTAGAAATGAGGAATGTGTGGTAGTTTTTTCCTAATTGATCTAATTGATTGGATCAGTTCTGGCTGATGTAGATGGTCCAGCAGGTTTTATTAGGTGAAAACCAGGACAGTTCTTGAAATTGAACTTGGCACCCAACTGGTAACCAATGCAAGCCTTCAGAACTTTACATACTTCTGGGAATCCAGACTACATTCCATTACAACGGTGGAATGCTGCAACCATTCATAAAGAGAAACATGAAACTTTGAAATGAGATTGTTTTTGGCAGGTCCATGAAAACTTCAAATGCTCACTAAATGAGCAGTTGTTAAGCGAGGACTAACTATACTTAAGTTTATTCTTAAATACTACTGATGTTCTTCCTACCCATTTTTTATACAGATAGATTCCAAACTGATGCGACAGTTCATGGTCCCTTAGCCGAGATCCAGCGTATTGGTGGCATTTATAGAGCATTCCTTTCCGCTCCTGTCCCTCCAGGTGAATGGACTTTGAAACTTCAGTCCAAAGGGCATTATTCGGTGCATGTTCAAGGTGAGAAATGGGTTTAAACTGGGCTCTTTACTCAGCAGGACCCGTCTTTCCATTAAATATAATGGCATTGATTTCAGGGTGTTTATTGTCCCCACCAATGTAAGCTGCTGCTAGTTCTTGATGGCCAAGTTAATTTAACTAGCTAATTCAAAAAAATTAAGGGTTGGGGACGAAAAAAGGTAGGACAGTTGGAGAGTCCTGGTATGTGTTAAGGAGTGTGCAGAGTGATCTATAAGTTGTCAAAGATGCACATACTCAGAGGAAACGTGGAGACCTAGCAGATATCCAGCTGACAGCCCAGAGATATGATTAACGGTTCAGTAATACAAGCCAGATACATTAAGTGTATAAAATATTATTTACTTTAGCAAATATCTTAGTCAAGAACAGTACTAGTCATACACAGTTAAATCAGTCAATAGATATACAATAGTCTTACATGTTCAGCTTACAAATACATAAACCAGTAATTAACATACAGTTCATACTACAGCAGTCACATAGAACATAATAGAAAATAGCACAGTGAGACAATCACGCTTCTGGCTCCCTCCAATGGCAATCTGTAACACTAACTTTTAAAGCAATAGTGTTTCAATACATACAAGCATACATTGTTAGTTTGTTCATATATTGCCAAACCAAATCAGTTATGTACATAGCACTAACATTATGTAACAGGGAAATAATGTTGTGCTAAAAAATGAGTGAAGAAAAGTTAGCATTTTCAATAATTAAAAAATTGTATTCTTCAACTCCTTAGTCCTGTGATGGTGAAGATCCCCATGGCGTTTCTTTCGTGAGCTTCTGTTTTCCTGCAAACGACAAAACAGAAGCTCATGAAAGAAAAATATCTTACGTCTTGCTGCGCTACTGGTATTGGGATTCTCCGCCTCTCATCGGCCAGCAGGTCTTTGGGTCTCTGCTGCACATGTCTATACACACATGCATGTGTGTTTGTGTGTGCATGCACACACTCATGCATGTCTGTGCATGTGCATATCTGTGCATTTGTTCATGTCCACACACATGTAGTAATACAGTGTTCCCTCGATTTTTGCGGGTTCGAACTTCGTGAAAAGTCTATATACCACGGTTTTTCAAAAATATTAATTAAAAAATACTTCGCAGTTTTCCCCCCTATACTACGGTTTTTCCTGCCTGGTGATGTCATATGTCACTGCCAAACATTCGTCCGCCTTTAATAATTTTTTTAAATAAACTTTAATAAATAAATATGGTGAGTAATAATCTAAGTGGTTGCTAAGGGAATGGGAAATCACAATTTAGGGGTTTAAAGTGTTAAGGGAAGGCTTGTGATACTGTTCATAGCCAAAAATAGTGTATTTACTTCCGCATCTCTACTTTGCGGAAATTCGACTTTTGCGGGCAGTCTCGGAACGCATCCCCCACGAAAAGGGAACACTAGTAACAACAACAACAACAAGAAGAGTTGGAAGGGACCTTGGAAGTCTTCTAGTCCAACCCCCTGCTTAGGCAGAAAACACATGTCTTAGGTTCATACACATGTCTGTACATGCACATGCTTGCACATGCTAAAACTAAAACTATGTTTTAGTTTAGACATGCATGCCTAAAAGGTACACCATCGTTGCTGGCCATGGCAATAGCCATAGTACTTAGACTTACTGTATATACCACTCCCGAGTTTTTTACAGCACCCTCTGAATGGTTTACAATGTCAGGATGTTACCTCCCCAACAATCTGAGTCCTCATTTTACTGACCGCAGAAGGAAGGAAGGCCGAGTTAACTTGAGCCCCATCAAGATCGAACTTCAAGCTGTGGGGCAGAGTTTGCGTGCAATACTGCATTCTAACCACTGAACTATCAGGGCACTGGTGAATCTGGTTTTAAACTATCCAAATGTTTTGACAGGTCGGAGCACCCTCGATTTCTTGTATTATTTTGCTGTTCCGGTGGATGGACGTCACCCAGGGTTATTCATGCTGGATAGTCCTCCCGTTGAAGGTAAATTTGGTAAATATGGAGTGTGTTTCTGTTCAGAAGGTCCATGTTTGCTTTTACACAAAGGAGAGCTCTCTTATTTATAGATAGTCATAGGTGATTGTGGTGAATGAAGTCTGGATTCCCAGGAGGGAGGGGCTGCATCCCAGAGGATCGAGAGACAGATTAATAATAATAATAATAAATAATTTATTAGATTTGTATGCCAGCCCTCTCCGAGGACTCGGAACAGCTCACCACAATCCAATGTTAAAACAGTCTTTAAAACCCCCCTATTAAAAACAGTCATACAGCCCAAACACACCATCCATAAAATCAAAGGCAGCTAAGGATATATCAATTCCTCCATGCCTGGCGACACAGATGAGTTTTCAAAAGTTTACAAAAGGCAAGAAGGGTGGTGGCAGTCCTAATCTCCGGGGGGAGCTGATTCCAGAAGGCCGGGGCCGCCACAGAGAAAGCTCTTCCCCTGGGTCCTGCCAGACGGCATTGTTTCGTTGACAGCACCCAGAGAAGGCCAACTCTGTGGGACCTAATCGGTTGCTGGGATTCATGCGGCAGCAGGCAGTCCCGGAGGTATTCTCGTCCGATGCCATGAAGGGCTTTATAGGTCATAACCAACACTTTGAATTGTGACTGGAAACTGATCGGCAACCAGTGCAGGCTGCGGAGTGATGACAAAATATGGGCATATCTGGGAATGCCCATGATAGCTCTTGCAGCCGCATTCTCCACGATCTGAAGTTTCCAAATACTTTTCAAAGGTAGCCCCATGTAGAGAGCGTTGCAGTAGTCGAACCTCGAGGTGATGAAGGCATGAACGACTGTGAGCAATGACTCCCGGTCCAGATAGGGCCGCAACTGGTGCACCAGGCGAACCTGGGCAAACACCCCCCTCGCCACAGCTGAAAGATGGTTCTCTAATGTGAGCTGTTTGGGAGAATGAGAGTTGAGATAGATCCTCCATAGAAATTCTTAGAGCCTACATTGTGTGTGTCCAGCCTTTTTTTTTTTGCTTTCAGCAAGGCCATCAAGGCTTTCCTGAAGGCCTCTGCAGCCAATAGCAGAGCTCCGGATTCAGAGGCGGATTCCCGATTCTTCCGCTAACGGTGCGCTGCATGCACAGCGTTGCTTCTGCTGCAGGCACGTGCATGCATCCCAGCAAGGTTTTGCTTCTGCGCATGCGCAGGAAGCAAAATTTTGCAAGGGGACACATGCACGCCTGAGATTTCGGTGTCCCCTCATGCAAAATCTCTCGCATGCACTTCCCCAGCAAAATCTCGCTGGGACATATGCGCACCCCTGCAGCAGAAGCAAAGCTGCTCGCGCAGCTTAATTTTCGCTACCGATGTGCCGTCCTTATCCCTACCAGTAGCAACCCGATACTGTCCGGATTGATACGAAGCTCTGTTATTGGCTGCAGAGGCCTACAGGAAAGCCTTGCTTTCTGCAGAAGAAATGGGCCGGCAAGACAGGTGTTAGACTGTGTGAGGCCTGCTTGCAGCTGTCTGAAGGTAAGCAGTAGGACAGCTCCATTTCCTCACCCCCATCCTAACTTAATTTTAACCCGTGCACCCTGGAGTGGGTGGGGTCTTAATTAGGCCTTATTTTGGGGGTAGGGCTTATATCATCTGAGAAGGGCAGTCTTCGGAGAGGGGCGGCATGCAAATCTAATAAATAATAATAATAATAATAAATAATAGAAATGTAATAAATAAATAAATATTGGGTGCATATGTAAAAATCAAACTGAGACTTACTTTCGGGGTAGTCTTATTTTTGGGAAAACACGATAGTTTGCCTTAGGCTGATAAGATTTTGTCTATAAATGAGTAACAATAAAGAAAACCGTTTACAAGTCACTCTGCATGTCCTTGATTTTTGGAGCCTGACGCTTATCTCTGACACACAGAACACACACACACGTATCAGGAAAGACTTCATGAACTCAATCTGTATAGTCTGGAGGACAGAAGGAAAAGGAGGGACATGATCGAAACATTTAAATATGTTAAAGGGTTAAATAAGGTTCAGGAGGGAAGTGTTTTTAATAGGAAAGTGAACACAAGAACAAGGGGACACAATCTGAAGTTAGTTGGGGGAAAGATCAAAAGCAACATGAGAAAATATTATTTCACTGAAAGAGTAGTAGATCCTTGGAACAAACTTCCAGCAGACGTGGTTGGTAAATCCACAGTAACTGAATTTAAACATGCCTGGGAGAAACATATA